>NC_084554.2:30232500-30272500 GCF_033978685.3 Nerophis lumbriciformis | reverse complement strand
ACATATATATATATATATATATATATATATATATATATATATATATATATATATATATATATATATTAGGGTTGTACGATATACCGGTATTAGTATAGTACCACGATACTAATGAATCATATTCGGTACTATAGTGCCTTTAAAAAGTACCGGTCACCCACCCGTCGTCGTCTCGCGCCATGCAGACGAGTATGTTCGCGGCACTGCACAATCACAGACATAGTGTGTACACACAAAAGAAATAACGGATGAATTTTGGCTTAAAAAAATAAAGATAAAAGCAAAGTTATAACACTGAAATGCCCTCAGGAAGAGGTGCTTTAAGACATGTCTAGCTAGTCAGCGGCTAATGTCCATTCGCAGTGTTGTAACTATTTCTAAATCACTAATTCTTATCTCCATGACGACCAATATAGTATGTTTATTTCAAGCATCATCCCTATTTTCCTATATCCAAACACAGTGTCACTGTTCAAACTATGTGTAATGTTACAGTAGCCAAAATACGAAATATACTTGTTAAATAAAACCTCTGCCTTGTTTTTAATGAATACTTAGGCCTACTACACTACTTTATTTAAATGTTGGTCATTATGGGGGTACTTTTGGAGCCAAGTGTTTTTTGAGGTGGTACTTGGTGAAAAAATCTTTGAGAACCACTGATCGAAACCGATAAGCCTGCATGGAGTCAACGACTTGTACACATCTACTGTAACTGAATGTGGTTAGAAAAAACAACTACAGTAGCTGTCCAAGACCTTGATGCTTTGGAGGATGTGGGACAGCAACACTTATCCCCTGCAGGTCTGCTGCCATTCAATCAGAACCTCCATTTGGTGCCCATCGTAACAACACACATACTGGAAGCAGCACCATCTCTACATGGACCCTCCTGGCTGTATAACACTTGTTATCACCTGCTGCCACATTTACAGGGGACATAAAGGAGAATATTCAAGCAGGGAAGAAAACAGTAAATGTTGGCTTGTAAATGTACCGATTATATCGACTGGAGAAGTTTTACATCGACATTCAGGTCAGATAGCAACAGCGGTAGTACGTATTAAAAATGAAAAGAAACTCATTCCCTCTTCATATTGTCCTGGTATTTGTATGTCTTCTCTGTGGTCATAATACTCATATATATATATATATGTATATATATATATATTTTTATTTATTTAATTTTTTCTTTTTTTAAATAGGCAGTTTTATAGGTGACATGGTTTGTTTTTTAATGACATGACTTTATTCAGCAGGTAACGTTGCATTTTTTGCTTGTCAAAACTTGCTCATACAAGGTCATGTTAATCTTTTTTGTAATATGTTTTTTTTCGTAAAAAAAAAAAAAAAACCTGCACCATTGTCTGTTTTAAAAAAAAAAAATATATATACATGGGCATATTTTGACGAAACTTTAAAAAAAAAAATGGAATGAGGAAGTGTTGGGGGCAATTTGGATCATTGCTACTATATTACCTTACATTTAAATCATAAGGCTGTACATCCCCGTGTGTGTTTGTTAGCGGTCCCTACCCCGCCTCCACCCACAGAGACAAAGAAGGTGGATGCTGAAGAGAGGGTTCACTCCAATGCAAAAAGTGAATTGCACACTGTTTGGAAGCTACAGAAAAAGAAAACAAACCCGCTCGAATATGACAATTTAGTTTATCCTTTGGAGCAATTATTACCTCTGCCATGAGGTTATGTAACCTAGTTAAAAAGTTCTGGGTCAAATTTTGATTCAACTTTCAGGGAATTTTAGAAATGGGATTCAAAAAAAGTGATCAGGTTTTGGGGCTGATCTGGATCATTTCACTACGTTCCTTTACTATTAAGTATGCGAGTGTCCCCGCCTCTACCCACAGAGACAAAGTGAGTGGCTGACTGACAAGAGGGTTCATTCTGTTCTTTTAATTTGACTATAGTAAAATAGTAGTAATGCAGCTCAAAAAGTTATAGGCGGATTTGGATGGGACTTTAAAAAAATGTCAAAAATGGGTAAAATAACAAATGCTTAGATTCTGGAGGGGATCTGGATCATTTTTACTACGTTGCTTTAAATTTACTGAATGCTGAACTTCTGTGTGCGTATGCTCGCGGCCTTGCCTCCACCCACAGTTACAAACGGTTTTACTTTGTTTAAAGAACAAATGTGCCCAAGTGCCTTGACAGATGCGAAGAGTGAACCCTCTTGTAGCCTGCTTGAAAGCAACAAAACAAAAAAAAACACGCTGGAACATGGCAATGTAATTTATCCTTTGATTAAATTATTACCTTTGCCAGTAGGTTATGTATTTGGTATGGTGTGTCTATCTGTTAGTTTGCAACATAGCTAAAAAAGTTATGGACAGATATTGATTTAACTTTCCGGAAATGTTTTTTACTATTAGAAGATAGGGCCTGGTGGAGGTCTGCGCTCTGAGTGCTACTCCGGTTTGTATTTTTAACATGGCCCTAATACTCTCATGTAGCTGATTTCATAGAATTACAAGGGAAACAAATGCAATTTTAAGCCACTTTTAAAGAACTACGGAAGGTGAAAAGAACAAAAAAAAAGAATCCCCAAATTATTTTCCTCATGATACCACAACTTTACTCTCGTATTTTCAGATTTGTTTAGGGTTGTACGGTATACCGGTATTAGTATAGTACCACGATACTAATAAATCCTTTTCGGTACTATACCGTCTCTGAAAAGTACAGGCCACGCACCCCCCCGCGCCTGCGTTGAAGTCACGTCGTGACATTGCTCGTTTACGAGCAGACGAGCATGTTCGGCGGCACACAATCACGGAGTACTTACAAGCAGACACAGTGTGTAGACAGGAAAGGGAGAACAGACGCGTTTTGTCTTAAAAACTAATGATAAAGGTGAAGTTTTAACACTGAAACGCATTCAGGAAGAGGTGCTTTAAGACATGGCTAACTAGCTAGCGGCTAACATCCATTCGCCGTCGGCAGTGTTTTAGCTACTTTTAAATCACTAATCCTGGTCTCCATGGTGACAAATAAGGTACATTTCTTACAAGTATCATCCCTGCAGGACGAGGAATAGCTAAACATGCTTCACTACACACCGTAGCTCACCGGCATCAAAATGTAAACAAACGCCATTGGTGGATCTATACCTAACATCCACTGTAATGATATCAAGTACAGACACGTATCTAGACGATACTACTATGATTACGTCGATATTTTTTGTTATCACAACATCTTCTTTCGTTTTATTAAAATATATATTATGTTTATAAACTCAGTAGATATGTCCCTGGACACAAGAGGACTTTGAATATGACCAATGTCTGATCCTGTAACTACTTGGTATCGGATTGATACCCACATTTGTGGTATCATCCAAAACTAATGTAAAGTATCAAACAACTGAAGAATACGTGCTTATTACATTTTAACAGAAGTGTAGACAGAACATGTTAAAAGAGATAGTAAGCAGGTATTAACAGTAAATGAACAAGTCGATTAATAATTAATTTTCTACCACTTGTCCTTAATAATGTTGACAAAATAATAGAATGATAAATGACAAAATATGTTACTGCATACGTCAGCAGACTAATTAGGAGCCTTTGTTTGTTTACTTACTACTAAAAGACAAGTTGTCTAGTATGTTCACTATTTTATTTAAGGTCTTAACTGCAATAAGAAACATATGTTTAATGTACCGGTACCCTAAGATTTTTTTGTTAAAATAAAGCCAATAATGCAATTTTTTTGTGGTCCCCTTTATTTAGAAAAGTACCGAAAAGTACCTAAATAATTTTAGTACCGGTACTTAAATATTGGTATCAATACAACACTAGATTTGTTTCTAATATTTTTAGACCTTATATTAGACTTTTAGTTTAAAATTGTTACGAGTGCTCAAAATGTTTTACTCACATTCAAATCATGATTCTTATTAAATTCGATTGCAAATCGGATTCATACTTAAAAATAAAAAATAAATACATGTAAAACTACATTTTTAGAAGTGCATTTTTAGACCACCTTCGTGCTTATTTTCAGCACATATACATCATACATGAACAGCCAAGAGGAGCTTTTGTAGCCTGTAACCTGTTTTGAAAAGTGTTGTTAGATTCTCATCCCTAAAAATTTTAGGAAACCCATAACTTGCCATTATAGGCAAATTGATAACACCTCTTATTTTACACTCCCCTATTAAAAAAATGCCTAGTGGCTTTGGATCATTTAACCAAAGCAGACTGGAGGAAAAGGAAGGGATGGGACAGACGTCGCAAAACACAAATAGACTAATTTAAAAAAAAAAAAAAAGAAAGGGGGCGCCAGATAGAGGATTATGCTGCCTGAGAGAAATTTGCATAATGACAGCTGTAAGTCAGAGGATGTTCTTTGGATTTGGAGTCATCAAAAGGCCAGCATGCACACACACGCAAAATATATGCACACACTACGATAAATTGCATATAGTAATGTGATCAGTGTTGCATTGTTTTTTTATTTAAATAATATGAAAAGTCAAGTCAATTATTTATTAATCAAGACGTGACATTTCCAAAGTGTGACAAAAGAAAGCGTTCTAATTGGCAAGAAAGTGGTGATAGAAGAGAATTATAAACCTTCACACGCTCTTTCTTTCACAAACACCAACGTGTGTTTGGAAGTGCATAGCACTTCTTTACAGCACTTTCTCTGTGTATATGAGTTTATATTTGGGAACTTTCTCATTTCACTTAGCGCGATGTCACAAGTGAGAAAAGTAAGATAGGCTTTGGGCTCAGGAGAGCTTCTGAGCGAACTTGAAGACAAAGTGGGAAGTACAATCAGTGATAAGTTAGAGTCAGAGTAAAGAAAACAGCAAAGTAGCAAAGATTGGTATCTAGGGAAAAATGCATCCATTAGAGTCAGGGGGTTTAAGCAAGAATGAAAATGTAATATTCAATGAAGTGGCTGCTTGGAAAATGTAATTTTTTAACTAAGAATGTTCCATTCAGGGTTCTATGCTGCGATCATCCATAGGTGAGATCCACCGATACTTATGCCGATACCAACCACATGTAATAGCTGTACTCTCAGGGCATTCAATCGATCGCAACTGGACTGTTTGGTTTGTCTTAGAAAACGTTTCGCCTCTCAATATCAACACAATATTTAAACTAGTTCCTCATTCTTTTGTATTGCATGTAATGATTTGATCAAAACAAAGTCAATTGTACACAATAGCTAAACAAAAGCAAAAACTACTATCTCCTATTCATTGAAGTCCTTTGGTTTTTGCCCTCAAAGTTCTCCTGTGTCCAGAGAATTATTCCCAAAGTTTGTAAACATTAACAAAAACACTACGAACAATACTTTGAGAGGATAAAAATATCGATCTGATCGGGCTAGTATCAATCATATACTACAAAACCCAATACAAAATATTTAATCTTCAAACTGAGAAACTTGTTTTTTTTCTGCAAATAATCATTAACTTAGAATTTTATGGCAGCAACACATTGCAAAAAAGTTGGCACAGGGGCATTTTTACCACTGGCCTTTCCTTTTAACAACACTCAGTAAACGTTTTGCAACTGAGGAGACCCATTTTAGAAGCTTTTCAGGTGGAATTATTTCCCATTCTTGCTTGATGTACAGCTTAAGTTGTTCAACAGTCTGGGGTCTCCATTGTGGTATTTTACGCTTCATAATGCGCCACACATTTTCAATGGGAGACAGGTCTGGACTACAGGCAGACCAGTCTAGTACCCGCACTCTTTTACTATGAAGCCACGCTGTTGTAACATGTGCAGAATGTAGCTTGACATTTACCTTGCTGAAATAAACAGGGGCGTCCATGAAGAAGACGTTGATTGGATGACAACATATGTTGCTCCAAAACCTGTATGTACCTTTCAGCATTAATGGTGCCTTCACAGATGTGTAAGTTACCCATGCCTTGGGTACCAATACATCCCCATACCATCACAGATGCTGGCTTTTCAACTTTGCACCGAGAACAGTCCAAATGGTTCTTTTCCTCTTTGGTCCAGAGGACACGACGTCCACAGTTTCCAAAAACTATTTGAAATGTGCATTCGTCAGACCACAGAACACTTTTCCACTTTGCATCAGTCCATCTTAGATGAGATCGGGCCAAGCGAAGCCTGCGGCATTTCTGGGTGTTGTTGAAAAATGGCTTTCGCTTTGCATAGGTAGAGCTTTAACTTGCACTTACAGATGTAGCGACAAACTGTAGTTACTGACAGTGGTTTTCTGAAGTGTTCCTGAGCCCATGTGGTGATATCCTTTACACACTGATGTCGCTTTTTGATGCAGTACCGCCTGAGGGATCGAAGGTCACGGGCATTGCCGCTTACGTGCAGTGATTTCTCCAGATTCTCTGAACCTTTTGATGATATTACGGACCGTAGATGGTGAAATCCCTAAATTCCTTGCAATAGCTTTGTTGACAAATGTTTTTAAACTGTTCTACAATTTGCTCACGCATTTGTTCACAAAGTGGTGACCCTTGCCCCATTCTTATTTGTGAATGACAGAGTTTTTTTCCCTAATCATGGCACCCACCTGTTTCCAATTAGCCTGTTCACCTGTGGGATGTTCCAAATAAGTGTTTGATGAGCATTCCTCAACTTTCTCAGTCTTTTTTGCCACTTGTGCCAGCTTTTTTGAAACATGTTGCAGGCATCAAATTCCAAATGAGCTAATATTTGCAAAAAATAACAAAGTTTACCAATTCTAACGTTAAGTATCTTGTCTTTGCAGTCTATTCAATTGAATATAAGTTGAAAAGGATTAGCAAATCATTGTATTCTGTTTTTATTTATGGTAACATATTGTCTCTTAATTAGTCATTATTAAGTACTTATTAATGCCTTATTCTGCATGGCCTTATTATACAACCAGTAAGCCATTATCTAAGAGTCTTCCCTCAATAACCTCAGAATTATTGCTTCTTAGTAACCCTAACCATAACCCTTTATATATTGTGTCCAAATAACTCTAAATTAAGTCTTTGTTACTTTAATAAGCAACTAATTAATTACTAATTAGTTACTAAAGTTTTACCTAATTATTGTATTGAAGTCATTTGTATTATAATTTGTATCCTATTAGTTATGCAAGATTTTATTTAGTTATATTTATTTACTGTATGTATGTATATATATATATATATATATATATATATATATATATGTATATATATATATATGTATATATATATATATATATACACACACATATATATATATATATATATATATATACACACACTTTTTTTATTGTATTTTTTTTCTATTAATATATATATATATATATATATATATATATATATATATATATCTATATTAAGAGAAAAAAAAATACAATAAAAAAAAAGTATATATATATATCCATCCATCCATTTCCTACCGCTTGTCCCTTTTAGGGACGCGGGAGCCTATATATATATATATATATATATATATATATATATATATATATATATATATATATATATATATATATATATATATATATATATATATATATATATATATATATATACACATATACATATATATATATATATATATATATATATATATATATATATATATACACATATACATATATATATATATATATATATATATATATATATATATATATATATATATATATATATATATATATATATATATATATGTATATTATATATATATATATATATATATATATATATATACTTTTTTATTGTATTTTTTTTTTCTATTAATCTTCATATGTCTTACTTGTATTTTATTCTTTATCTCTACACATAGTTCTTACTATTTTACAAGTTTTATTAATTTTATTTTCCAACGTTCCTCAGATGAGCCATCTGCCTCAGGGGTTATCGGCCGTGCTTGTGGGGGCGCGTTTGTGTCAGCGTCCTGGTGGCCATGGTCTGATGACCGCCTGGTGCAGATGGCTCCTGTGATAGTGTTTACTCACATGTCTCCTCTGTACTCAGCCATGCAATCATTGGTCCATATAGTTGCATATGTGTGTATGTTGTGTGTTTGGGTTTGGTATCTCTATCCGTGAGTACGTATGTGATAATGGGGGATATGGGTCACCGGGGTGTTGTTTTTATCGTTGTAAAGCAATTTGCGTTGCTATTCTTTTATGTATGAAATGCTTTATAAATAAAGCTTGATTTGATTTGATTTGATAATACTGAGAGTAAACAATATGTGCGTTAGCATCAAATAGTCCCACTGGGTTCGTACCCACAACATTACGGGACGGACACAAGGTGAATAAACGTCTAAACTTTGACCTGAGATTGCTTTGCCTCATCTCGCAATAGTATTAGTGACATCTGGACAACAGCACCCTGCAGACACATAAGCATCAGACTTAAATATGGACATTCCAGTCCGGCTATGATCATATCAAATAATCATTAGCAAGTAACCCATTTGACCACACCTGGTTTGCAAAAGGTGCAGGAGCGATGGACAGTTTTTCCAAAAAGAAGCAAGAGAGTGCTGACACTCCAGCTATGGATTTCTCACCTCTACAAACTCCACTCTGGCACAGAACAATCAAACTATCTTCACAGGGGAGCATCTGTCACCGCGGGGGGGCGTCAGCATCGCACCCTCAAAAGGAATAACCAGATCGCTTGAATTCTAAACCGCTTCCCCACATCACCAAATGATCATTGCCAGGGATCAAGGTCTGCTCACAGGAACGCATCATTTATTTAGTCTAATTAGGTTCATGAGATATTTTTAAGAATTGTGTATTTTTTTAATCTCATAGCCAGACCTGGGTGTTGATTTCACATCACGAGACAACCTCTGAGGAAGGCCACAGTTGCAGCCAAAACCGTGAGGTACAAAAATCACATGAAAACAAATATATCATTTGTTTGCTCTAATACTAAGTAGCAGTAGTTGTAAGTAAATAAAACAAAAGCTACAATGTTACATTCTGTGGAACTAAATGACATTATATAGAATTGAGACTCTCTAAATCTTAATTACCGTATTTTCCAGACTGTAATACGTTACTTTTTTCCCTAACTTTGAACCCTGCTGCTTATACAAAGGTGCACTTGATCATTGGATTTTTCTTTGCTAATGGCTAAAATACGGAATGGATTAAAGCCCTTTTTAAGAACTTTCAGTTTTGGTTGATTTTGGCCCACATTTCCCATGAGGACTAGCGCATATAGCGTCAAACTGACACAAGAATACCACAAAGATTCAGTATTACCTTTCCACAGTTGGAACCTACATATTTTACTCAAACTTTATATTTTCGGTTTGCAGTCATTGCATTGTTTTTTCTTTATACAATACTTTTGAGTTTGTTGCATGGCTGCTTGTATCAGTGTGGAACTGCAAACTATCAAGCTAGTGGATATTTATTGTGACCACGCAAATTTTCGGTAGCTAATATTAGCATTATAATTTTGATTTAAACATCGAAAGTTACTTACAAGTGCAGCAGGAACAAAGCCAACGCAGCATCAATCGGAAATATTTCCTCGTTTTTGAGCTCACGCCAGCGAGTGAAAGCTGGGCCAGTGTTGATTCTGATTGTCTTTTTATCCAGGTAGCCTCCCTTTTTCTTATTTTTGTCTCCTCGGGCAAAACTTTTTGTTTCTTTGGTTGTTTTACAGCTTCTGCCATGAAAGCAAGTAATTGCAGGTGGGCGTTCTTCTTTTTCTTTTAGGTTTCTGGCGGCACGCAGGCTTTGGCATCGACTTCTGTCTTTTTAACAAATGGGGCAAGGGGGATTGACGTATGCCATAAAGCAAGTCAGCACATTTGTTGTTCTAAGTTGCTAAGTGGCAGTAAAAGTGACACAGACCCGCTCAGGCCATGTCATTCAACTATTTGTAAGTCGATGTATCATCCCAAAAGTTCTAAAAATATGTTATGAAGGTTGAAAAGTTACTTAGTGCTGCTTTAAGCAAATAAATCAAACAATGTAATAAAATGATACTAAAAGTCATTTGTTTACGAAGTACAAGGAAGAAGAATCCTGGTAAGGAGAATTGTTATTCATCTCACAAAGGACGAATACAAACGTCAATGACTTCTGTTTTGTTTCATCAGCCGTGTTACAGGCACCGTTTGGAAACAATGAAGCTATGTAATTAAACATTTACAAAATGTTTCTTTGTAAATATCTCATTTCACAATGTACCTTTGGCTTACATATAATTTGCTTTTTCTGTAATTTAGTCGGTGCGGCTTATGTAGCGGTGTGGCTTGTCGTCCGGACAATACGGTATGTTGAGTATTGAGTATGTTGAGTATGTTGACTATGTGGATTATCTTGAGTGATGTTCATAAAATGGCTTTCTGCAACGAGTTCAAAGATTTTTCAATACCAAAAAACATACCCCAGCTTATGTTACCATTAGTGGTTTAACAGAACACACCTGTATATCTATTTGAAAAGTCCACATTCTTCACAATTACTAATTGTAATCACATTGAACAAAAAATGCCCGTTTTGCGTTAAGGCTTGTCACTCACTGCTGTCTTGCACATTCACAAAAGCAGTCTCATAGAAGCAACTAACAAATTGCACTCATGTTGTAGTTATGATAGGATATGCATTCAATGATAGCTAACGTTAGTTAGGCAAATCACTATCATTAGCTAAAAAAACACAAATCTAATGCCTATGGGGGTAATTTTCATCATTATGTAAGCTGTAAGAGGGTGGGATATACAGTGGTACCTCAACTTACGAGCACATTCCGTTCCACGACCAAAACACTCTTAATAACTGGTTTGGTGGGAGTCACAAATGCATTAAGCCAGTTTGCCGACCACAGGTCTTAAAACAACTGTGGTCGTTCTTAAAGCGGAACTGCACTTCTTTGGGATTTTGCCTATCATTCCCAAATATTATGAAAGACAACAACACACGTCTTGTTTTTCATTTTAGAATTCTTAAGATAAAATTAGACACTTGCAAGATGCGACTAATGGGAGTCCCTTATGTTGCCTTCAAAGCCCTCTAAAACATCAAAACTGTTACTATATATTTGTTTGATATATATATATATATATATATATATATATATATATATATATAGTAACAGACACGTTCATAATAATATACAGTATAATATGCACCATATTTACCTTATTTTGGTCATTTTAAGCATTGTCCTGGGCACATTTATTTCAGGCAACACACTTCTGACCTCCGTTAGCAAACGCATGTGTTTTCTAATTATGACAGACTTGGGTAATAGACTACAAAGATTACTATTTTTGGACAAACCAGGATTCACAACCTTATCTTTTTGAAGCTATTTATATGTATAAAGGATGAACTCCTGGTTCCATCCATCCATTTTCTACCGCTTATTCCCTTTTGGGGTCGCGGGGGTGCTGGAGCCTATCTCAGCTGCATTCGGGCGGAAGGCGGGGTACACCCTGGACAAGTCGCCACCTCATCGCAGGGTTATAGAAGCTAAAGAGAGGGTGAAACCTTGGAGCAGACACTGCCAAGAGAATCAGGCTCGACATGACCTGGTTGTGTAAATGTGGAGCTTGGAGCCAAGTTATGCCGACAGAAATTGAGTGCTTCTGCTGCACTGAGTGGTTCACGATGGTAGCATCCATGAAGATATTTTTTTTATCTGCTGAGGAGGACACTGCTCAAAGAAACTGCATCTCAACAAAACACAAACTGTTTGTGCTAACAAACACTGCAGTGGTAGACATTTTTTTTCCACCTACCCAAAATCAACTGGAAACTTGGAAGCTTGACCACACAGACAACTTTCCACACTGCAAAAAGTCAGTGTTCAAAAACAAGAAAAAAATAAAATTAAAATAAATACAAAAATTAGGGGTATTTTATTTGAACTAAGCAAAATTATCTGCCAATAGAACAAGAAAATTCGGCTTGTCAAGACTTTCTAGAACAAGTAAAATTAGCTGACCTCAATGAACCCAAAAATACCTTAAAATAAGTATATTTTCACTAATAACAAATGCACTTTTCTTGGTAGGAAAAAAAAAAGAGACCTTTTTGCTCAATATGTTGAAAAATATTCTTAAATTAAGTAAATGCTAGTGCCATTATCTTGACATAATGATATGCGCTCGGCATCATGATTTCTTTTTTTCATGCTTGAAGTAATAAATTATTACTTTAAAAAAGTAGTTTTATACTTGTGAGTGTTAATGACACAGCTTTGCATCAGTTGATATTCTAATTTCAAGCATGTTTTAATCAATATAGGTCATACAATCTCAGCAACAAGCTGTAATATCTTACTGAGATCATTTAGGACCAAAACCCTTAAAACAAGTTAAACACTAACATAAAATCTGCTTAGTGAGAAGAATTATCTTATAAGACAGAAAATAAGCAAATATCACCCTTATTTGAGATATTTAATCTTACTTAGATTTCAGTTTTTGCAGTGCATCAAGTAAGTCACTATAATATTGATCATGGTACATGCAGCACGTCATGCTTGTTAGTACAACTACAAACCCCGTTTCCATATGAGTTGGGAAATTGTGTTAGATGTAAATATAAAGGGAATACAATGATTTGCAAATCATTTTCAACCCGTATCCAGTTGAATATGCTACAAAGACAACATATTTGATGTTCAAACTGATAAACTTTTTTTTTTTTTGCAAATAATCATTAACTTTAGAATTTGATGGCAGCAACACGTGACAAAGAAGTTGGGAAAGGTGGCAATAAATACTGATAAAGTTGAGGAATGCTCATCAAACATTTATTTGGAACATCCCACAGGTGAACAGGCAAATTTGGAACAGGTGGGTGCCATGATTGGGTATAAAGGTAGATTCCATGAAATGCTCAGTCATTCACAAACAAGGATGGGTCAAGGATCACCATTTTGTCAACAAATGCGTGAGCAAATTGTTGAACAGTTTAAGAAAAACCTTTCTCAACCAGCTATTGCAAGGAATTTAGAGATTTCACCATTTATGGTCTGTAATATCATCAAAAGGTTCAGAGAATCTGGAGAAATCACTGCACGTAAGCAGCTAAGCCCGTGACCTTCGAACCCTCAGGCTGTACTGCATCAACAAGCGACATCAGTATGTAAAGGATATCACCACATGGACTCAGGAACACTTCAGAAAACCACTGTCAGTAACTACAGTTGGTCGCTACATCTGTAAGTGTACGGTAAGTTAAAACTCTCCTATGCAAGGCGAAAACCGTTAATCAACTACACCCAGAAACGCCGTCGGCTTCGCTGGGCCTGAGCTCATCTAAGATGGACTGATACAAAGTGGAAAAGTGTTCTGTGGTCTGACGAGTCCACATTTCAAATTGTTTTTGGAAACTGTGGACCCCGGGACTGTTGAACAACTTAAGCTGAACATCGAGCAAGAATGGGAAAGAATTCCACCTGAGAAGCTTAAAAAGTGTGTCTCCTCAGTTCCCAAACGTTTACTGAGTGTTGTTAAAAGAAAAGGCCATGTAACACAGTGGTGAACATGTCCTTTCCCAACTACTTTGGCACGTGTTGCAGCCATGAAATTCTAAGTTAATTATTATTTGCAAAAAAAAAAAAAATGTTTATGATTTTGAACATCAAATATCTTGTCTTTGTAGTGCATTCAATTGAATATGGGTTGAAAAGGATTTGCAAATCATTGTATTCCGTTTATATTTACATCTAACACAATTTCCCAACTCATATGGAAACGGGGTTTGTACATACACTGTCGAGCTTGCTGAGTACAAACAAAACATGAAATGTGGGCTAATACTTGACAGATACTGTAATATGGTTGTTCATGTTTTTCAGTCAGTACATATTGGTGTTCTATCGCATTTTGTTGTGCATTAAAAACTCAAAAGCCATTCAGCTGCTGACGCAGAAGCTGGCGTACAGCTAATACCGTAGCATGGCTTCGCAAGGCGATGTGTTCCAAAGCTGGAAAAACAGTCCCTCAGTGTACGCTCTTACGCTTGATTGTTAAGGATTTTTAAAAGGGATTTAGAGGCAGGATCGATTGCTCCCATTAGCTGCATTGCTAGTCATCTAGAACGAGCCGATTACAACTTAAAATGCAAAATAAACGTGTGTTCTTGTCTCTCATAAGGATTGTGAAAAATAGGCAACATTTTAAAAATGTGCAGTTCCCCTTCCAAACTCTAACAGATCAATCACATAGCAGATACCTAAATGACACTTAATTCATTTTAAAAATGGCCGTGCGGTCAGCTGATTTACATCAGACCTGTGCAACTGATGGTGATTGGCGTTGCTGATTTAGCCCCACATGCACGCACACCATTTGATTGCACACAGGCAGCAAATTATTGAGTAAATGCCTTAATAAGAACATTACCAATTGCCCCGCAGCGTAGATTCGTTCTCGTTCAAATCATATTAAGAGTGTCAAGTAATACCATGAGTCAGACTTGTTTGTGTGTTTCCAATGCATGCTGGTATGTGTGAGACAGTCAAGCCTCAATTGAATACCAATTAGACTTGATTTGGTTCACTGTGGATATTGGTCATGATTATCACATAATATTACCACCACCATTGCAAACAAAGACCCTCAAAAACAGCCTGCAGAAGCCAACACGGATCAAGCATGTGTGTGTCAAGTTGAAAGACATCCAGCATTACTGCAAGTTGGGAAAAGGATAGACCTATCTTTAAGACAGAAATTGTACAAACCCCGTTTCCATATGAGTTGGGAAATTGTGTTAGATGTAAATATAAACGGAATACAATGATTTGCAAATCATTTTCAACCCATATTCAGTTGAATATGCTACAAAGACAACATATTTGATGTTCAAACTGATAAACTTTTTTTTTTTTTTGCAAATAATCATTACCGTATTTTCCGCACCATAAGCCGCCCTGGGTTATAAGCCGCGCCTTCAATGAACGGCATATTTCAAAACTTTGTCCACCTATAAGCCGCCCCGTGTTATAAGCCGCATCTAACTGCGCTAAAGGGAATATCAAAAAAACAGTCAGATAGGTCAGTCAAACTTTAATAATATATTAAAAACCAGCGTTCTAACAACTCTGTTCACTCCCAACTTAATGTTGCTCGAACGTTAATGTCACAACACACAAAATAAACATAATGCTCACTTTCTGAAGTTATTCTTCATTCATAAATCCCTCGAATTTTTCTTCAGTGTCTGAATTAACAAGTTGGGCGAATACGGCATCCAAAATGGCCGGCTCCGTCTCGTCGCCTTGAGTTTGAATTCTGCGTTGTACGCGTGTCTCTTAATAGGAGCCATTTTGTGGTCTTTACAGATGTAAACACACAAATGAAATGAAACGTAATATCCGCGCGCTTCTTCTTCTACGGGGGCGGGTGGTTGCTTACAGTAGAAGAAGAAGCGCTTCCTCTTCTATGGGGGCGGGTGCTTACCTTGGCGGTTGCTTGCCGTAGAAGAAGAAGCGCTTCCTCTTCTACGGGGAAAAAAGATGGCGGCTGTTTACCGTAGTTGCGAGACCTAAACTTTATGAAAATGAATCTTAATATTAATCCATATATAAAGCGCACCGGGTTATAAGCCGCACTGTCAGCTTTTGAGTAAATTTGTGGTTTTTAGGTGCGGCTAATAGTGCGGAAAATACGGTAACTTTAGAATTTGATGCCAGTAACACGTGACAAAGAAGTTGGGAAAGGTGGCAATAAATACTGATAAAGTTGAGGAATGCTCATCAAACACTTATTTGGAATATCCCACAGGTGAACAGGCAAATTGGGAACAGGTGGGTGCCATGATTGGGTATAAAAGTACATTCCATGAAATGCTCAGTCATTCACAAACAAGGATGGGGTGAGGGTCATCACTTTGTCAACAAATGCGTGAGCAAATTGTTGAACAGTTTAAGAAAAACCTTTCTCAACCAGCTATTGCAAGGAATTTAGGGATTTCACGATCTACGGTCCGTAATATCATCAAAGGGTTCAGAGAATCTGGAGAAATCATTGCACATAAGCAGCTAACCCCGTGACCTTCGATCCCTCAGGCTGTACTGCATCAACAAGCGACATCAGTGGGTAAAGGATATCACCACATGGGCTCAGGAACACTTCAGAAACCCATTGTCAGTAACTACAGTTGGTCGCTTCATCTGTAAGTGCAAGTTAAAACTCTCCTATGCAAGGCGGAAACCGTTTACACCCAGAAACGCCGTCGGCTTCGCTGGGCCTGAGCTCATCTAAGATGGACTGATACAAAGTGGAAAAGTGTTCTGTGGTCTGACGAGTCCACATTTCAAATCGTTTTTGGAAACTGTGGACGTCGTGTCCTCCGGACCAAAGAGGAAAAGAATCATCCGGATTGTTATAGGTGCAAAGTTGAAAAGCCAGCATCTGTGATGGTATGGGGGTGTATTAGTGCCCAAGACATGGGTAACTTACACATCTGTGAAGGCGCCATTAATGCTGAAAGGTACATACAGGTTTTAGAGCAACATATGTTGCCATCCAAGCAACGTTACCATGGACGCCCCTGCTTATTTCAGCAAGACAATGCCAAGCCACGTGTTACATCAACGTGGCTTCATAGTAAAAGAGTGCGGGTACTAGACTGGCCTGCATGTAGTCCAGACCTGTCTCCCATTGAAAATGTGTGGCACATTATGAAGCCTAAAATACCACAACGGAGACCCCCGGACTGTTGAACAACTTAAGCTGTACATCAAGCAAGAATATGAAAGAATTCCACCTGAGAAGCTTAAAAAATGTGTCTCCTCAGTTCCCAAACGTTTACTGAGTGTTGTTAATAGGAAAGGCCATGTAACACAGTGGTGAACATGCCCTTTCCCAACTACTTTGGCACGTGTTGCAGCCATGAAATTCTAAGTTAATTCTTTGCAAAAAAAAAAAAAAAGTTTATGAGTTTGAACATCAAATATCTTGTCTTTGTAGTGCATTCAACTGAATATGGGTTGAAAAGGATTTGCAAATCAATGTATTCCGTTTATATTTACATCTAACACAATTTCCCAACTCATATGGAAACGGAGTTTGTATTATAGCAATTGAATTATTCATGCGAAGCAACCATGATCAGTATAGGTCTATAATTAGAGATACACAGGAGGCGTAATGGTCACTTGTACACAATTCTCCACGAATGACATTGTGTATCCACCCCTTTATATTCTATATCATGAAGCGGAGAGTTTATACTAAATGTAACACACTGACACAAGAGCTTTCATCCCATAAAAAGTAATGATGGAGTGCCGTTAAGGAGCTTTCAGACAGCTTTAAGCGCTCGCCTTCCCCTGACTCATCTCCCTGAGTGATCAGAGGGAGTAATTGAAGGCGAGCCCAAGGCTAAATAACATTTCTGCACTGACTTGGTTCTGCTGTTTCTACTGCAATGGCAATCAGCGCTCCACCAGGTAAATTGGGATGTTTAGAACAGAAAAGAAGAGTGTTCGATCATGAAACAGGCGGACCTTCTGCACATTGTTTGCTTTTTTCAGTTTTCAAGCTTGCATTGTTAGTTGTTTCCCGCACACACTCGGTACACATCATTGTACTATAGACAGACTGACATCATTAACCTGGCGTCTTCCAATCTCATATTGCTGTGTGTATTTACACTTGAGTGGTTGTGTATATCCAGACGTGTGTTTGTTCTTACACAGTGAGACACTTGGTCATCGGGCTATATATATATACAGATACAATAGCTAAAGTTTTAATCCAACTCTTCTACTCCTAAACCACTGTACACAAAACTATAAACGGTTGTCAAAACATGCCTGTGCTAATATTTTTACCACAAATACATCAATAAACCCTATAAATCAGATTGACTGGAATTTCCCACAAAGCTCAATCCACTCAATAAATCACACACTTTGACTTTAGGTTTTTTAACCAAGTGTTTTTCAACCTTTTTTGAGCCAAGGCACACTACTAACAGAAAAGGTTAAAATATGAAACTCCACCAGGTTGTCGTGTCGTATTTTGAGTGTGTTGTTTTCCTGTGTGTAGTGCTTTAGTTCCTATTTTGGTGGCTCTTCCTGTTTTGTTGGTGTTTTCCCGTAGCAGCTTCATGCCTTCCTTTGAGTGCTATTGCCTGACCTGCTTTATATTGGCAAACAAGACTATTTCAGTTGTGCGGACGCTATCCTTCTTTGTGGGGACATTGTTGATTGCCATGTCATGTACGGATGTACTTTGTGGATGCCGTCTCTGCTCCACATGCTGTAAGTCTTTGCTGTTGTCCAGCATTCTGTTTTTGTTTACTTTGTAGCCAGTTCAGTTTTACTTTCGTTAAGCCTAGCCATCCCTATGCTTCATTGCCTATTCCTTTCCGTTTTGTTCATTTTTGGTTTAAGCGTTACATACCTTTTTACCTGTACGCAGTCTCCCGCTGTGCTGTGCATATTGGGACCACGACAAACCATCCTCGACGCGTTCCCACTTCTACAAAGCAATGAACTACCTGCTGCCACCTACTGATATGGAGTTTTATATGGTTACCCTGCCGAGCTCTATACAGCACAGACACTCGACAGAGTCACATTATTTGCAGATTATAATTACTGATTTGCAAAAAAATATTTTTTGGACCAATTAGGTGAAGTTGCATCATTTCCCACGGCACACCAGACAATATCTCAGTGGTTGAAAAACACTGGTTTAACCGAATCATCACAACATTTGTTGCGCAGTTTTAAGGTACTGATGAGCATATGTGTAATGATTACAAAACTTTGAGGACTCTCTATTATAAGTAAGGATAAGCATCGAATGAAGTCTTTTGATAAGCACCGACTGAATTACAGTATGTCGGTAGGACCGGGTTTCGATTCATGTAAAATCAAACGGTGCCATATTTCGATTACTTTGTTGCACTCAGCTATCTCAAACACTTGGTGGACAAACAAGCATCAAGCAGCATTCAGAGCGGACTCAGTCAGACTGCCTCTCGGTAATGTTACAATTTTTCATGCCAATAAAGTCAGCATGCCTGATAAAACACGCTCAAACATAAAGAAAGGCTCTACTTTTTAAAATGTGCTCACTCGATGCTAATCTATATTGGATATGTCCTATACATGTTTAGCATTAGCGATTTTACATGGTGATTTTAATACTTCCGCATTTGGTAATTAAAACGACAACTAAGATGCACGTTACAATAAAATAAGTACAAATGCTAAGGGCCTGATCTACTAAGATCCAAATACCACACACTAAATAGCGTGTGCAAACTATACATTTTGTGTACTATTAGTGGCCGTGTGATCTACTATGATTGCATGCACAATTGATAACTGGTTTAGACCGCCCTACTTGAATGAGGTTTCTGCACGTACTACACAGCTCTCACCATGGAGACTCATTTACTGCACATTTGTGTTTTCATGTTCCTACCTGTGGCATTTTGCTATGTTTTCAAACATGCACCAGACATCTAGAGTATGTACCATTTTTATCTGGGCATTTTAGAGGCAGTCCTGCAGTGCATCGATCGGAACCCACCTTTTTAGCCTGCCGACTGTGCACTCATGGAAATTGCTAACATTGAGAGTGTGCTGCAATGTTTGCCCATCAAATCCAATCTATAACCATTTATAAACTGCCAGTAATACTCCATTTACATTTTGTGACTTCAATGATGCCGTGATCACTACCGTGTGTCCCTATATTTGACTGTTAGTATTGAGCAGATCGTTGTCATGGCCCAGCATGCTGATTGCGCCTCCAAGACCGCACATGCGCGCGTCACTTCTGCTGAGGCTGCACCGGTGCACAGCTACAAGCAATCACCAGCAATCAGCGCACCTGACGCTGATCATCAGACGCGCCTTCATAAGCCTGCACAACCTGCTATCCCATGCCAGAACGTAGTCTTCTGTTCGAGTACACTCCCCCTTCGTTCCCGCGTGACGAGCTGTGCGTCTCGTCTCCCCTGTGTAACCCTCAGGTACCCTGGCTGCCCCTTGGATCTCGACCTCCCGCCTGGACACGGACCTTTTGACGCCTCGCTATACCCCCAACTACCTGCCTGTCTCACGGAAAAACGAGCCTGCCTTTCCCCTCCAGGACTTGCGCCTCTCGCTCAACACTGCTGGTAACACTCATTAATTCCTACACATAGTTGCACACATATACACCCTTTTGGCTCAGACACACTCCATACCCTTGTTTACTAATATTATTATTTGGTATTGATATATATATATATATATATATATATATATATATATATATATATATATATATATATATCAGTGGTTCTTAACCTGGGTTCGATCGAACCCTAGGGGTTCGGTGAGTCGGCTTCAGGGGTTCGGCAGAGCCTCCGCCGCGGAGGTCAAGACACACCCGACTCATCGTGTAAACAAAAACTTCTCCCTGTTGGCGTATTATGGATACCCTCAAACGATGTTCCCTCTAATTTTCCATATGTGTGAGCAAACGCAAAAACTCCTTGAGCATTCGGTGGAGCACATGTGAGCGACGTCAGACGTGCACATGCACTGTGGTCACACCTGCAGCACACCTGTCCCAAACCTAACTAAATAACAAGTTCAATGTTTTATTATTGTAATCAAACGACAGCAGTCATTTCCATGAGATTATTTCCTAATATAAGTGTTTTGACCCACTTACAATGACTATAACATATTGTTTTTCATGAGCTGTGTACTAGTATTATATGTCTGGGTGGGGGGGTCCTGCTTTGGAAATAATGTGTAACCCTTTCAGAAATCGCATATAGTTCCCACTAAAACATTCACATGTTGCACAATGAGATGTAAACATGGGATCATGTGTACATTCCTGTAACTTTCTGTTTGTAAAATATACCTTTATTAGTATTTCTTTAATATAACAACATCATTTTATGATTATGGTTCGGGTTCGGGGAATGCGCATATGAAACTGGTGGGGTTCGGTACCTCCAACAAGGTTAAGAACCACTGATATATATATGTATGTATATATATATATATATATATATATATATATATATATATATATATATATATATATACATATTTATATATATATTTATATATATATATATAATAAATCATAGAGCTAAATATGACTCCCCTGTTATCTGTACCGTCTTCTCCTCCTGTACATAACAATCGTCGGTCCATTTATCACTGGCTGTGTCCATTTTTCCTGTTGCTGTTGCGATCTTGTAAACAACTCTGCGGAACTTTTTAAAAATGGCGGGTTTGTGTTGTGGCTAGGAGAAGCGCATATCCGGCAAGGGGCGTAGCTCGTCAGTTCAACCAATCACCAAACACCTACGTATTTCAGTTCCCATGGGACTCAGTTTAGACCCTGCCTCAGAGTAGGAGCTAAAATGGTGATAGGATCTGAGGGCTGTAGTCCCTAGTTCCCGTATGACGGAACACAACGAAAAACAGCCCGGGGACTAAAAAGAGTACAGGAACTCCAAAAAGTCTCCACAGTCGGAAAACGACTGTATACACTATATTGCCAAAAGTATTTGGCCACCCATTCAAATGATCAGAATCAGGTGTCCTAATCACTTGACCCGGCCACAGGTGTATAAAATCAAGCACTTAGGCATGGAGACTGTTTCTACAAACATTTGTGAAAGAATGGGCCGCGCTCAGGAACTCAGGGATTTCCAGAGTGGAACTGTCATAGGATGCCACCTGTGCAACAAATTCAGTTACAAAATACCGTCGCTCCTAAATATTCTGGGTTTGGAGGTTGCCAGGAGAACGGTACATTTTGGACTGCATTGTGCCGAATGTGAAATTTGGTGGAGGAGGAATTATGGTGTGGGGTTGATTTTCAGGAGTTGGTCTTGGGCCCTTAGTTCCAGTGAAAAGAACTTTGAATGCTCCAGGTTACCAAAACATTTTGGACAATTCCATGCTCCCAACCTTGTGGGAACAGTTTGAAGCGGGCCCCTTCCTCTTCCAACATGACTGTGCACCAGTGCACAAAGCAAGGTCTATAAAGACATGGATGACAGAGTCTGGTGTGGATGAACTTGACTGGCCTGCACAGAGTCCTGACCTGAACCCGATAGAACATCTTTGGGATGAATTAGAACAAAGACTGAGAGCCAGGCCTTCTCAACCAACATCAGTGTGTGACCTCACCAATGCGCTTTTGGAAGAATGGTCGAAAATTCCTATAAACACACTCCGCAACCTTGTGGACAGCCTTCCCAGAAGAGTTGAAGCTGTAATAGCTGCAAAAAGTGGACCCACATCATATTTAACCCTATGGGTTAGGAATGGTATGGCACTTCAAGTTCATGTGAGTCAAGGCAGGTGGCCAAATACTTTTGGCGATATAGTGTATGCGAGGAGGTTTTCCACACCATTTCACCATTTTGAGCACAACCTTTAGGGGGGGCTTCAGACTTGTGAGTGGAAACAATGCAACACAGGTTGTTGCATTGTTCCCTTACACTGGCACGTCATCTCCTTTCCTTACCTCCTAGGTGATAAGTCCCCCCAGTTGTGATGGACAGGGGTGAGGTGGAGTGCACAGCGGACGCCTCCTCGTCATCTATTACCAACATGGCAGAGTTCTCCTTGGCCACGAAGCGCACTATGTGCCATTGGCCATCATTAAGGCCGGAACCTGTGGGAGACACATCAAAGAATGGAGATAAAAAAACACAATTTCTCCTAATACGCTCTCTTTTTTTAACTGGTTGTTTTAAACCCTGTGTTTTGAACTCTGTCCACTCTCAAAGACCTTCGTTGCCTTCAGTGTACTTGTTCTATCTGTGCTTGCAAGCTTGTAGAATGTTGTGGGCATATGTCACTGCAGTGTTTGTGTGTCCTGCTCCCTCCCCGTCTTCCTTCCTTCTTTCCTCCCTTGTAGATGTGCTCCATTAAATATGAGCGATGTTTTAGAAAGGGACATTACAAGTGGAGTTGAGAGAGAAGCCAGCTCACTCTCATCACCTTGGCTTCGATACATCACCTCTTGCTGACACCAATCTCCACTCATCCTTCCATGCTTGCTCCCTCGCTTGATTCTCGATCCTGTCTATCTTTATTTCCTTCCCCCTTGTCCTCCTCCTACTTACACCCTTCTCCTCTGACGTCTGTCTTTTAAACGTGGCTCGGCTCGCCGCTCCACCGGCTGAGATATATTTTGAAAGCGTTTTGTAACGAAGTTCAAGGTGCGACCACGTGCAAACACAATGCATGTGTTATACTTTAGGTGTGAGTCGGCAACTGTGGCTTTCATGTCAGCGGGGGTCCGCACTAATTAAATTCCCGTTGCTGGGGGGGGGGGGGAGTTTGGAAGACAGAGTTATCACAGCGTGACCAAACAATCTTGGAGCCAAGATGGCTACCAGCTGAGGGGCATGACTGCTGTGACCCTGTGCAATCATGCAACACACGTCACACAACACAGCAGGAACGCAATTACCGTATTGACCTGAATATAGGACCACACTGAATATAAGTCAACTTCTCCTATTAAAGATAAATGTTTGTGGTTACACTTTAGTATGGGGAACATGTTCACCATTAATTAGTTGCTTATTAACATGCAAATTGATTAATTAGTCATTGTTAAGTACTTATTAATGCTTTATTCTGCATGGCCTTATTATACAACCAGTAAGCCATTAACTAAGAGTCTTTTCTCAATAACCTCAGAATTATTGCTTATTAGTACTAAGTAAGGAAGTTGTTGTATATGATTCTCCCTTTAATACCATTTAATGAATATGGTCTGTTCTTACATAACAAAACACAAAACTACAATAAACCTAACCCTTAAGTCTTTGTTACTTAGAATATGTTCCCCATACTAAAGTGTTACCATGTTTGTGTTCATCAGTATCATCAGGATGCAGATAAATAATGAAGAATCACCATGTTGCTGATGAATCATAAACATCACCAAATTGTCGGCAATTTAGAATGTGATGTATGAGTATTTTGTACACACACGGCATGGCTGGGAGAGAGACCGAGCCAGCAACCTGAGGGTTCCTGGTTCAATCCCCACCTACTACCAACCTCGTCACGTCTGTTGTGTCCTTGAGCAAGACACTTCACCCTTGCTCCTGATGGATCGTGGTTAGGGCATTACATGGCAGCTCCCGCCATCAGTGTGTGAATGTGTGTGTGAATGGGTGAATGTGGAAATAGTGTCAAAGCGTTTTGAGTACCTTGAAGGTAGAAAAGTGCTATACAAGTATAACCCATTTACCATTTTAAAATCACCCCCAAAATAACTTTAAGACTATAAAACAGTATTTAGGCTAAATCTATCTGTACTTAAAATGCTTAATGGCAGTGGTCCCCAACCAAAGGGCCGCGGCCCGGTACTGGTCCGTGGATCGATTGGTACCGGGCCACACAAGAAATAAAAAAAATTAAAACATTTATTTTACTTTTTTTTTTTATTAAATCAACATGAAAAACACAAGCTACACTTACAATTAGTGCACCAATCCAAAAAACTTTCCTCCCCCATTTACACTCATTCACACTCATTCGCACAAAGGGTTGTTTCTTTCTGTTATTAATATTTCTGGTTCCCACATTATATATCAATATAGATCAATACAGTCTGCAGGGATACAGTCCGTAAGCACATGTTTGTATGACCAAAGAAAAAAAAAAAAAAAAAATACAATACCATACCAGAGGGTAATTTCACCACACCTAGTGTGTGTGTGACTATCAGTGGTACTTTAACTTTTAACTTTGATAAAATAAGGTGAAACTTTTCATATACAATTGTACTAAACAACAATGCATGATGCAAACATTAGCAAAATAAACAACAATGACCCACACATTAATAACTACATTATAACAGCTCGTTATTTTGATATTTAGGCTATAACAAATAAATGATATAAATATATCCAGAATTAGAGAAATTATGACACATCGTGATACAAATGTGTTGATATGCATATTATAGTGCAGTGGTCCCCAATCACCGGGCCGCGGCCCGGTCGCACAAGGAAAAAAACAAAAAACAAAAAACAAAAAACATTTTTTATTTTTTATTTATTTTTTATTAAATCAACATAAAAACACAATATATACACTATGTATCAATGTATATCATTACAGTCTGCAGGGATACAGTCCGTAAGCACACATTATTGTATTTCTTTATTATTTAAAAAAAAAAAAAAAAAAAAAAAAAAAGAAATCACCCCCCAAGTTGAAACAAACTATGAATGTGTAACACGACCTACAGCCCCTTGCAAAAATGCAAACTAGTTCATTATTTCTGGCAGCGGCAAACCCCGCGTGATTACGTCATTAAAGCTCACATGCATTCACAAACATAGCCAGCATTTTGGGAACCAGAATGATGTGTCAAAAGAAAGGTACTAATATAATACATCTATTTATGGCAGGATCGGATACAATTTATGCATAAGTTTTGCTTTTCCATCTCACATCACATAACTGTTGTGTGTTCAATGAACCTTAATTGAAGTTCAAAACATTCACAGTTTTTTTATAATAATGATGATGTATTATTATGATAATTATTATCCACTAATGACAATCTTATATGAATCAGATAATTAAAAAAAAACTCCTAATTGTTTTTAAAGGCCTACTGAAATGCGATTTTCTTATTTAAACGGGGATAGCAGTTCCATTCTATGTGTCATACTTGATCATTTCGCGATATTGCCATATTTTTGCTGAAAGAATTTAGTAGAGAACATCGACGATAAAGTTCGCAACTTTTGGTCGCTGATAAAAAAGCCTTGCCTGTACCGGAAGTAGCAGACGAGTAGCGTGACGTCACAGGTTGTGGAGCTCCTCACATCTGCACATTGTTTACAATCATGGCCACCAGCAGCGAGAGCGATTCGGACCGAGAAAGCGACGATTTCCCCATTAATTTGAGCGAGGATGAAAGATTTGTGGATGAGGAAAGTGAGAGTGAAGGACTAGAGGGCAGTGGGAGCGATTCAGATAGGGAAGATGCTGTGAGAGGCGGGTGGGACCTGATATTCAGCTGGGAATGACTAAAACAGTAAATAAACACAAGACATATATATATATACTCTATTAGCCACAACACAACCAGGCTGATATTTAATCCATCCCCTCCATCCATCCATTTTCTACCGCTTATTCCCTTTGGGGTCGCGGGGGGCGCTGGAGCCTATCTCAGCTACAATCGGGTGGAAGGCGGGGTACACCCTGGACAAGTCGCCACCTCATCGCAGGGCCAACACAGATAGACAGACAACATTCACACTCACATTCACACACTAGGGCCAATTTAGTGTTGCCAATCAACCTATCCCCAGGTGCATGTTTTTGGAGGTGGGAGGAAGCCGGAGTACCCGGAGGGAACCCACGCAGTCACGGGGAGAACATGCAAACTCCACACAGACAGACAGATCCCGAGCCCGGGATTGAACCCAAGACTACTCAGGACCTTCGTATTGTGAGGCAGATGCACTAACCCCTCTCCCACCGTGCTGCCCTGCTTATATTTAATATGCCACAAATTAAACCGGCATAACAAACACCTCCCCCCTCCCGTCCATATAACCCGCCAATACAACTCAAACACCTGCACAACACACTCAATCCCACAGCCCAAAGTACCGTTCACCTCCCCAAAGTTCATACACATACACATATATTTCCCCAAAGTCCCCAAAGTTACGTACGTGACATGCACATAGCGGCACGCACGTACGGGCAAGCGATCAAATGTTTGGAAGCCGCAGCTGCATGCGTACTCACGGTATTGCGTCTGCGCATCCAACTCAAAGTCCTCCTGGTAAGAGTCTCTGTTGTCCCAGTTCTCCACAGGCCAATGGTAAAGCTTGACTGTAATCTTTCGGGAATGTAAACAATGAAACACCGGCTGTGTTTGTGTTGCTGCAGCCGCCCGCAATACACCGCTTCCCACCTACAGCTTTCTTCTTTGCTGTCTCCATTGTTCATTGAACAAATTGCAAAAGATTCACCAACACAGATGTCCGGAATACTGTGGAAATTTTGCGATGAAAACAGACGACTTAATAGCTGGCCACCATGCTGTCCCAAAATGTCCTCTACAATCCGTGACGTCACGTGTCGGCGTCATCATACCAAGACGTTTTCAGCAGGATATTTCGCGCAAAATTTAAAATTGCACTTTAGTAAGCTAACCCGACCGTATTGGCATGTGTTGCAATGTTAAGATTTCATCATTGATATATAAACTATCAGACTGCGTGGTCGGTAGTAGTGGGTTTCAGTAGGCCTTTAATACCAAACCTTGGAGACATTACAAGCTGCATGCAAAAACCTTAAAGGGGTTTACATCCATCCATCCATCTTCAACCGCTTATCCGGAATCGGGTCGCGAGGACAACAGCTCCAGCAGAGACCCCCAGACTTCCCTCTCCAGAGCAACATTAGCAACTTCCTCCTGGGGGATCCCGAAGCGTTCCCAGGCCAGAGAGGAGATATAATCCCCCCATCTGGTCCTTGGCCTGCCCCGGGGTCTCCTCCCAGTGGGACGTGCAACGAGGACCTCCCTAGGGAGACGCTCGTGAGGCATCCGCACGAGATGCCCGAACCACCTAAGCTGGCTTCTTTCCAAGCGAAGGAGCAGCGGCTCTACTCCGAGTCTCTCTCGAGTGACTGAACTTCTCACCCTATCTGCAGTGGAAGAATGGCCGTGCGCGACCCGAGGGTCCCTGGTTCAATCCCCACCTAGTACCAACCTCGTCATGTCCGTTGTGTCCTGAGCAAGACACTTCACCCTTGCTCCTGATGGGTGCTGGTTAGCGCCTTGCATGGCAGCTCCCTCCATCAGTGTGTGAATGTGTGTGTGAATGGGTAAATGTGGAAGTAGTGTCAAAGCGCTTTGAGTACCTTGAAGGTAGAAAATCGCTATACAAGTACAACCCATTTATCATTTATTTATTTATCTCTAAGGGATATGCCAGCCACCCTTCTGAGGAAACTCATTTCGGCTGCTTGTATCCGCGATCTTATTCTTTCGGTCATGACCCACACTTCATGACCATAGGTGAGAGTAGGAATGTAGATAGCTCATCACAACAGTGCGACAGAGAGACTGCAATACTGCCCCAGCTGCTCCGATTCTACAGCTGATTTCCTTCTCCATCTTTCCCTCACTCGTGAACAAGACCCTGAGATACTTAAACTCCTCCACCTGGGACGGAGTCTCGTTCTCTACCTGGATTGTACAAACCATCGGTTTCCTGCTGAGAACCATGTCCTCACGGGTTTTGTTTTAAAAGCTAGTTGCAACCAAACTCAGCCAATAATTAGTTTTGTGGATGTAAACATACTGAGTATGTGCAAGTGGGGCTGCGACGTTAGGTTTAATGTGGGGTGGTGGCCCTTTAGGAGTTTAATAATAAGAATAAATACTACTAAAACCAAAATTGGGCAACCAACAAAATCTTGTTCAGAGCCACACAAAGCCTAGGGTCGACCCTGCATAACAAACGTTTGCGGTGACAGTTAAAAATTTACATTTCATGATGCAACATTTGTTGCATCGTCTTGCACAAACAAAAACACACATTAACATGCGTCATTAGCGTCTTCGTTAAAGCAGGTTGTGCAAAATGTATCGCAACATTGAAGAGTTGGATGTGCGCATTGAAAAGTTTAGGTAAGACCAAATTAGGTTCAGCAGGCTGTACAAGTCTTACCACATTTTAGCTTTATTCTGTCATTTCAAAAACTGATCTGATGAAGAAGGGGTTGTCTTACATTTCAGAGTTGTCTTATCCTAGTCAATCCATTTTGAGGGAGTAAACTTAGTACTGCTGCTCCAAGGGAGTTTGAAAATAAATTTAAAATCCATTCAATTTTACAACAGTGTATTCTTCTGAACCTGAGAATCCTCACCCCGACAAGTAATAACATGAGATGATGTTTCCTTTGAATGACAGGTAAAAAATGTCACTTTAGGTCATAAGTGACCTTGATGTGCCCCCCTGCATATTGGTGTGATGTGATGACTATCGGGCTTGCTTCGCCGCATCCCTCTTGGCAACCTCTTGAATGTAATGGAAAATAGATAGCATGTCACCTCGTGTCCCTTCATCTGTTCTACATCACCTGCAATAGCTTTGAATGATGAGCTTATCAGTGATGGCTGCGTGAGTTCACCGCGGCACACACACTCACACACGCACACACGTGTACCCACACTTTGCATCATGCACTCATGAATATGTCTCTCTCCGTGTCAACACAAAGGCTCAAATCATTTTCCTGCTAGCTGCCTGCCACAGATATAAAAAAAAAAGGTAATGTTAAAAGGGAGGAGAAGCACGAATTGTGGAGATGTGATGTGACCGTTGTTTTAAGCTATTATCATCTGCGATATACAAACCCCGTTTCCATATGAGTTGAGAAATTGTATAAGATGTAAATATAAACGGAATACAATGATTTGCAAATCATTTTCAACCCATATTCAATTGAATGCACTACAAAGACAAGATATTTGATGTTCAAACTCATAAACTTTATTTTTTTTTTTGCAAATAATAATTAACTTAGAATTTCATGACTGCAACACGTGCCAAAGTAGTTGGGAAAGGGCATGTTCACCACTGTGTTACATGGCCTTTCCTTTTAACAACACTCAGTAAACGTTTGGGAACTGAGGAGACACATTTTTAAGCTTCTCAGGTGGAATTCTTTCCCATTCTTGCTTGATGTACAGCTTAAGTTGTTCAACAGTCCGGGGGTCTCCGTTGTGGTGTTTTAGGCTTCATAATGCGCCACACATTTTCAATGGGAGACAGGTCTGGACTACAGGCGGACCAGTCTAGTACCCGCACTCTTTTACTATGAAGCCACGTTGATGTAACACGTGGCTTGGTATTGTCTTGCTGAAATAAGCAGGGGCGTCCATGGTAACGTTGCTTGGATGGCAACATATGTTGCTCCAAAACCTGTATGTACCTTTCAGCATTAATGGCGCCTTCACAGATGTGTAAGTTACCCATGTCTTGGGCACTAATACACCCCCATACCATCACACATGCTGGCTTTTCAACTTTGCGCCTATAACAATCCGGATGGTTCTTTTCCTCTTTGGTCCGAAGGACACGACGTCCACAGTTTCCAAAATCAATTTGAAATGTGGACTCATCAGACCACAGAACACTTTTCCACTTTGTATCAGTCCATCTTAGATAAGCTCAGGCCCAGCGAAGCCGACGGCGTTTCTGATAAACGGTTTTCGCCTTGCAAAAGAGAGTTTTAACTTGCACTTACAGATGTAGCGACCAATTGTAGTTACTGACAGTGGGTTTCTGAAGTGTTCATGAGCCCATGTGGTGATATCCTTTACACACTGATGTCGCTTCTTGATGCAGTACAGCCTGAGGGATCGAAGGTCACAGGCTTAGCTGCTTACGTGCAGTGATTTCTCCAGATTCTCTGAACCCTTTGATGATGTTACGGACCATAGATGGTGAAATCCCTAAATTATTTGCAATAGCTGGTTGAGAAAGGTTTTTCTTAAACTGTTCAACAATTTGCTCACGCATTTGTTGACAAAGTGGTGACCCTCGCCCCATCCTTGTTTGTGAATGACTGAGCATTTCATGGAATCTACTTTTATACCCAATCATGGCACCCACCTGTTCCCAATTTGCCTGTTCACCTGTGGGATGTACCAAATAAGTGTTTGATAAGCATTCCTCAACTTTATCAGTATTTATTGCCACCTTTCCCAACTTCTTTGTCACGTGTTGCTGGCATCAAATTGTAAAGTTAATGATTATTTGCAAAAAAAAAAAAGTTGATCAATTTGAACATCAAATATGTTGTCTTTGTAGCATATTCAACTGAATATGGGTTGAAAATGATTTGCAAATCATTGTATTCCGTTTATATTTACATCTAACACAATTTCCCAACTCATATGGAAACAGGGTTTGTAATAACACAATGCTTGAATTGCATAGTTCCATGTCAAAATGCCATCAATTTGTTGCTCTTAAGGAGGTAAACCTTAATGTTCAAACATTAAAATAGTTTTTTCTTTTATAATGTTTACAAAGTGCCTATGAAGACACACAAGTCGCTTCACGGTGAGAACCGTTATTCATTGACTCCAGTCACACACTGGTAGTTGGTAGCAGCCATAGCTGCCCTGGGGAAGACTGACAGAAACATGACAACAGCCCCAACTAAACAATATTCACATTTTTACACCAATGGGTGTAAAAATGCAAGGTGGGTGAAGTGTCTGACCCAAGAACACTACAGCAGTGACATGGATGGCTACTCTACCTCTGGTTAATGGACACCCGGGTCCATACTTTCGTAACCCAGCTCAGCCGCACAGAAAATAGACTGATGAATACAGAATATAACATGACTGGCATTGCGGATGTAACTACAGTATTTTAATAGTCTTACTTCTTACCTAAGTTCTATGAACACAGCAATCGGCCATCAGTCAACACTATCAGCCACACTGTGAACCTTCATTTTGTCTGCTGATTAACCATTAGTTCGTACATAATGTTGTCTGGTGCAGTGTTCCAACGTTGTAATCTGTCTAATCATTGTGTTCTGTGTCCATATTGCTATTTCTATCAACGACTTTGCGTAAGATCAGGTTGTATTACAATGATGGCACCTCGATGGATGTAGGCCAGGGATATTCAACTAAATTGTTTGGGGGGCCACATTTCTTACCTAAGTTTGAAGCAAATGTGGTAGTACTAATCGCCACATTTGGCAAGGCGTGTTTTAAAGCAGAAATTGCAGCGTGGCACTTCCTCGTTTAAAGTGTCACTATTACCATTAGTTTTGAAGCCAAATACCTTTATACGGTGCTTCACACACCCTCTTTATTAACCAGTAGAATTGGCGTTTTTTTGCCATTCTTCCTCTCCATGCACTTTGTATGTGCGTTTTGACACACTCAACATCATGCGCCTCGGCTCTGTAGTCACCGCCGCACAGCGGCATTCAGATGAAAGAACGGTACCGGTATTTTTCAAAGACAGTATAGTACCGATTTCAATTAATTAGTATCGTGGTACTTTATTAGTACCGGTACACCGTACAACTCTACTATACTCTATTCATTTAAATCATTTGGTTTTGGCTCCCCAAAATCCCCCTGTGTCCAGGCATTTATTTCCAGAATTTGTAAACATGAAAATATAACAATCCAGACTTTTTGAAGCACTTTTTTGTTGTGTTGTTTCAAACTAGCTTGACGATTAGCATGTCTGCTCCTGGCTTGCTCTTCCTGTGTAAAACATGTTTAGCCTCGTTCTCCAGTTTTGTTAATACTTGATAATGATGCGTTTTCCACAATGGAGGTGATTGTCAGTCGAGTGATCAAAAACAACGTATCAATCAGAGGTGATCGGCTTTGGAAGGCATTAATTGGGAGGGGGCGATCACAAACTTTTTCACAAAAAACGTCCATGTGGAGGAGGGCGTGGTTTGCGCACCTGCTGCGGAGGGGTGTGTGTGGAGGATCGGCTTCGAAGTACAGCTGGCAGGTGATTGGATTGCCCCAGCTGTGGCTGATCATCTAATCACCTATCATTCTTATCAGTAGCGGTCGGGGCCATGAGGAGGACACACACACACGCCGGAGACACACGCTAGAAAGACACGCGAGGGAAAGACACACTGGAGAGACTGAAAAGTCGCGGAGCGGAGTGCTGTCGCTGTGTGTGAGCAAAATTAAAAGATTGTTAAAACAAGACTTCCTGTGCTCCAGTGCGTCGTGTCGGTGTCAGGGGAACCCACAAGAGAAGAACTGTTACACCTGGCACCCAATGTGGGGAAGGTGATCCGGATTGTCGGCCCTCCGGCACCCTCCCCCGGGCCAGGAGAGACGTATTGTGTTCCGGTAATGATTCGAGGGGGTAAACACCTGGCGATGGTGGATTCTGTCACAGTCCCTGCAATGTCTTGTGTGTTTGTGTCGTCTGTCTGGGTGTGGTCATGTATGGGCGGAGTTTGGGTTCCTGGCTTCCCAGTCTGGCACACCTGGCGCTGATCAGCCCATTAGCTAATCACCTCCACTCCACAAAAGCCCTGGCCTCCTCACACGACGCTGCCAGATCGTTTCACAGCTCTCCAAGTGGTAACAATTCTCGCAGCATTTTGACGATCTTGTTGATCTTTTGTTTGTGCCTTTGCTTCTGGTAGCTTGTTCCTCGACTCACCATTGTTTTCCTTTGCCTCCAGTGCTGACCTCCTCTAATCCTGCCTGCCTGCCAGACACCTCCACTCCAGCCAACAACGCCTTTCCCTCCTCCCTCATCTGCCTGAATTAAACCCTTTGGACTTTTTATCAGCCTCTCTTGTCTGCTTTTGGGTCCGCCAGCTTGTTAAATCGTGACAGATTCGGGCTGTGAGCGGTCTCTGATCCACCAGAACCAGGTTCGACCCGGCTCTTTGAGGGAGGCTGCACTGGTGAGGATTAAATGTGTGCATGGGGATATTCACGAGTACCCCATAGTGCCGGTGTAAATTTGGTTTAAGAAAAAAAAAAATAGTATTAAGGTTGCTGTAAATTCGCACCTGACACACCCCTTAATCTTGGGAACAAATTGGGCAGGGTTTAATGATTTAGTGGGGCAGTGCGCGGGGGTGTGTTCACAACCGGTAGGGAAATGGGATATCTGTGGTGTTCTCAGTGGTGACGCAAGGTCATCCGACACTGCCGAGGGGGAGGTGGAACCGGCGGGGGCTTCGCAGGAAGTTTCCCTGGCTCCCCATGGAAGATTTGCCACTTGAGCAGTCTCATGATGATACTCTACGCTCAGCCTTGGACCAAGTGATATCAATTGATGGTCAGTTGGTGCACCCAGGAATAGCGCGGGCATTTCCCCACTTTGCATTGATCAGGGACATATTATACAGAATGAGTCGTGACACTCAGAGAGGAGAGGAAATCACCCACTTGTTGGTGCCAAAAAGCCGTCGGGAAATTATTTTCCAGGCGGCTCATTATAACCCCATGGCCGGACATATGGAGTACGAAAAAACACTAAACCGGGTAATGGTCCGATTCTATTGGCCAGGCATCCGGGCAGACGTGCGCCGCTGGTGTGCGGCCTGCCCGGCCTGCCAGCTAGTCAATCCAGCGGCCACCCCCAGAGCGCTTTTGCGGCCATTACCACTCATAGAGGTCCCGTTTGAACGGATTGGCATGGACCTCGTCGGACCATTTCACCCGAGTATCCGGGGATATTGTTTTGCGTTAGATTTGGTGGATTACGCAACTCGATATCCATAAGCAGTGCCGCTGCAGTCCATCTCTGCAAAAAGTGTGGTGCATGCGCTGTTTCAGGTCATCTCCCGAGTCGGAATCCCGAAAGAGATTCTGACTGACCAGGGCACTTCATTTATGTCACGTACAGTGAAAGAGCTGTACAGACTATTGGGTATCAAGTCTATTCGGACCAGCCTGTACCACCCGCAGACCGATGGGCTGGTGGAGTGGCTGAATAAGACTCCGAAATCCATGATCCGTAAGTTCGTGCACAAAGATAAGCCTAATTGTGATAAATAGTTAGATCCTCTGAGGTTCGCCAGGCCTCCACTGGGTTTTCCCCCTTTGAGTTATTGTTCAGCAGGAAGCCGCGCGGGGTTCTGGACCAAGTTAAGGAAAGCTGGGAGGAAGGTCCGAGCCCCAGTAAAAATTAAATTCAATACGTCCTGGACCTGAGAGCAAAACTCAACACACTGGGTCACTTATCACGTGAGAATCTGCTCCAGGCGCAAGAACGTCAGCAGCGCCTCTACAACAGAGGAACACAACTGAGACAATTTTCACGGGAGATAAAGTGCTTGTGTTGCTTCCAACTTCCAGCTCCAAATTACTCGCCAAGTGGCGCCCCGCCCTTCGTGGTCACACAACGAGTAAGTGATGTTGATTAAGAGGTTGTGCGTTCTGACCGGGGCGGGGCGACACAAATCTACCACCTCAATCTCCTTAAATTATGGAGGGAGGCGGAGCCTGTTTCTATGGTGATGGCGATAGAGGAGAGCGAGGAGCTGGGTCCGGAGGTTCCCCGTTCCACCCAGCCCTCTCCTCTCCTCTGTGATGACCAGCTCACACCGTCCCAGAGAGCAGATGTCGCCACGTTGCAGCGGCGTTTTGCCGATGTGTTCTCCCCCCTGCCAGGCCGCACAAACCTCATTCAGCATCACATAGAGACGGCGGTGCGGTCCCGGCCCTATCAGCTACCCGAACACAAACGCAAAGTGGTTCGGGAGGAATTTAAATCTATGCTGGAGTTGGGGGTAATAGAAGAGTCACACAGTGCTTGGTGCAGCCCCATAGTTCTGGTGGGTAAGAAAGATGGGTCTGTACGGTTCTGTATGGATTATCGAAAGGTAAATGATGTGTCACGGTTTGATGCCTACCCAATGCCCCAGGTGGACAAGCTCCTGAATCGGCTGGGCACTGCTCGCTTTTTCACTACACTGGATTTAACTAAGGGCTACTGGCAGATTCCCTTGTCTCCAGAGTCCAAGGAAAAAACGGCGTTCTCCACTCCGGAAGGTTTGTACCAATTTGTGACACTTCCGTTCGGCTTGTTCGATGCGCCCGCCACGTTCCAGCGCCTCATGAACCGAATGCTGCGTCCCTACGCTGCATATGCTGCTGCCTACCTGGATGATGTCATTATCCAGAGTGGCAGCTGGGCAGAGCATGTGCAGAGGGTGGGGGCGGTGCTCGAGTCCCTGAGGCAGGCAGGGCTCACCGCCAACTCGACGAAGTGCGCGGTTGGCCGGAGGGAGGTACAGTATCTGGGGCACCACTTGGGAGGAGGGAAGGTGCGTCCGCAAGTAGACAAGACAGCAGCAATTGCGGCCTGTCTGACTCCCAAGGCGAAAAGAGAGGTGAGGCAGTTTTTGGGTCTGGCAGGTTACTACCGGAGGTTCATTCCCCAGTTTGCGGACCTGACCACCCCACTAACTGACCTCACCCAAAAGGGTGCTTCAGATCTGGTCCAGTGGACGGAGCAGTGCCAGCAGGTGTTTGAGAGGGTTAAAAAGGCCCTCTGCAGGGAGCCCATCCTACACAAGCCTGATTTCTCTATCCCGTTCTGTTTGCAGGCTGACGCGTCGGGCAGAGGACTGGGGGCTGTTTTGTCCCAGCAGGTGGGGGGGCGTTGACCGCCCTGTGTTGTACATCAGCTGGAAGCTCTCAGACCGGGAGGCAAGGTACAGCATGGTGGGGAGGGAGTGCCTCGCCATCCGGTGGGCGGTTGGTGCCCTCCGGTATTACCTGCTGGGGCGCTCATTCAGCCTCTGCTCGGACCACAAACTACTCTAGTGGCTCCACCGTATGAAGGATGCCAACGCGCGGATCACCCGTTGGTATCTAGCGTTACAACCCTTCACCTTCAGAGTGATCCACAGCGGAGTGCTGTCGCTGTGTATGAGCAAAATTATAAGATTGTTAAAACAAGACTTCCTGTGCTCCAGTGCGAGTCTGTCGGTGTCAGGGGAACCCACGGGAGAGGAACTGTTACAGTCCAATACTATTTGGTGGCTGATCCCTAGTTACAATTATCATTTTTGATTGTGTTTTCATGAATCTTTAAGGTGTTATATTGTATCAACATGGTTTAATACATTACCGGTAAGTGGTCTAATTTTTTAGTTGTTTATATTTACATTTTTGCTAATTTTGGTAGTTATGTGACACCCTTTACAAAAATGTTTAGTGCAACACATCCAATTAATACCACGGTGGCTTAGATGTAAATTAGATTGTGTTGATGGAACAGATGTGTAAGGGTTCTTATTCAATTAAATAATGCATGTTGATGTTTATATGGGCCTGAGCTTTGAGACATGCGCAGTAAGGGATTTAACCAAGATAGTCACTAACTGAGTCTGATTTTGATTTCTGTAAAAACTTGTGGTATTCGTTGTATATCCAAGCAATCAACAGCTGTAATGAAATGTGACTATATATTGATTGATTTATTTATTTACAGACAGACATAGTTTTGTATTTCATTATTGTTTCTTTTGTTAATATCAGAGTCTGTTCTGCAACAAGTCATCCCTAAAAGCACACAGTTTGTGGACAGGGACCCACAGTTAAAATATACATCATCATATAATATAAAAAATACAGTACAATACATTTCAAAATCTGCCCACCAAATACCCATTTACAATTTCATTTACAAATAATAAAAGGAACCTTTAAATCCATCAAATCAGTGTCAATATCCTATTATTCAAATTTGATTAAAATGTTGCATCTTAAAATATCTGCGATAATCTCATCATACATACAGAGGTCAACACCAAAAAATATATATACATTGTAAGTAGTTTTACGTCTGCTTACCCCTTTTGAGCTCACAGTGCTTCAGCTATTGTGGCGCAGTTGGGAGAGGGGCCGTGCCAGCAACCTAAGGGTTCCTGGTTCGATCCCCACCTTCTACCAACCTAGTCATGTCCGTTGTGTCCTCTAACCGCAAGGCCACCGATCCTGGTTCGATCCCCGGCTTGTGCCATCCTATTCAAGTCTGTTGTCTCCTTAAGCAAGACACTTCACCCTTGCTCCTGATGGGTCGTGGTTAGTGCCCGCCCTCAGTGTGTGAATGGGTGAATGTGGAAATAGTGTCAAAGCGCTTTGAGTACCTTGAAGGTAGAAAAGCGCTATGCAAGTATAACCCATTTACCAATTTATGTAACTGCGTGAGCGCAACATTCTTGTTGTTTATGCTGAGTATGAATATGTATGTATTGCTTTTTTTTTTTGAGCTCAAATAAATGATGTGAACTGAACTACTAAAAATAAATACATTGAATAATGTAAACTTGACTGATATCCACCTTATGCAAGGGTCATTGTTGAGGGTTTTCTTCAATTCTCGAAGGTGTTTACATTCTTGGTGTGGTAAAACTGGGGTCTAAACCTGAACACATGCAGTCTCCCACTAATCCTTCCTTTTCCTTCATTAACAGATGTGGCACAGTGTGACATAACACGGTGTTACTCATGTATTAGTAGTAATGGTACATTATATCAAAGTCCTATTAGTAATCTATACTATTAAAACACAAATCTTGGTCAATTCTACCCCATTAGAGCCCCCGCTATGATTCCGAAGTGCTGTGTTAATAAGTAAAACGGGAAGGTGATGGGAAAATTAGAGCACTGTTCCCAAGGGTCCCCAACTAAGTACCTTCTATTAATGCACACTCACAATCTCGTTTTTCCCCTGTCCCTATTTTTGTTGTGGGAAGGGGGAGGAAAGCACCTTTCCACAAGTGGCAAACACTCTCATGGGAAGCGCTTACTCCCACATACAAAAGAGCGCATATCACACAGTCACATTTTGATTATGTTGTGCATAATGAAATTGCTTTTGTGTGTGTTCTTCGCGAGGGAGAGCGAGATTTACTGTATCTGGGCTCAGCCTCCACTGACAGATAACTTTAATGAGCTGGGACCCACTGCAGCGAGAGTGAGGTTATGAAGAAATATTGATTGGATCTTATCAGAAATGTTGAGCTTTTATTCATCGCCTTCCTCCTTTAATGCACTCCTCGTTTTTTGTTTTTTTTTACAACCCCCTCTACCAGTCCCTGTGGGTTTCGCTTAAAATACCATTCAGAAATTACAATCTAGTTTGCATGAGGATACGTGATGAACTCAGGCTTACAACAAATAAGGAAAAAAACAAGATATCTATACAATTAACGCTCCAGTAATATATTATGTGTCAACATCTTTAGACTGTTTCATGTCCCACAATAGTGTATTGGAAATGCGTTGCAGGGTTTTAACAATAAGGCTGGAATTGATTTATCTTTTAGTGCTACTGGGTACTCGATTGTCCATGCATGTCTATGACGTAGTGTGGCTCTCCATGGAGCACTATTGTGCACTTAATGCATTTTTTTTCATATCCTCTGTAACACTGCACTTGTCGCGCGTAATAGACGCCATTAATCACATACAACAACATAACATTAAGGAGTGGGACAGGAGGACAAAAACTTAAAGGGGAATTGCACTTTTTGGGGAATTTTGCCTATCGTTCACAATCATTATGAGAGACAAGAAGACACGTTTTTTTTCGCTTTCTAACATACAAATTGGCTTGTTCTAGGTGGCTAGCAATGCAGCTAATGGGAGCAATCAATTCCACCACTAAATCACTTTAAAAATGCATTAAAAAACCATCAACAATACTTCATTTACGTTCCGTAACATGTATAATAACCAAACTGTAGCGACATTGTTATTGTCGAGAAACACTGAAGAACTCTTATTCTAACGTAGTAACACATCGCCATGCTACGGTATTAGCCGTAAAAGCTAGCTAGAGTGAGAGATAAGCTAGCTTCTAAGTCAGCACGAAACGCGTTTGAGTTTGTAATGCACGACACTGTGATACGACACCAATGTGTACTAACTGAAAAACATGAACAATCATATTACAGTATTGGTAAAGTATTAGGCCACATTTCATTTTGGTCCAGCTGGCCGGGGACGTTTCCTGTTGATTTTGGGTAAGTACTCCATTTATGTCAAAATAGCTTGGCTCCAAGTTCCATATTTGTAGTTGGGTGTTTTTTCTGTGTTTTTGGTTCACTTCATTTTTTGTGCTCTTATTTTGTTTTCACTTCCTGTTCTAGTTGTATTTTCCTTGCACTAGCTTCACACTACTTCTTAGTACTGTCTTCCTCACCTGGGGGTGATTAGTATTATGCTTTTTACCTGGTACTAATCATCATAGGCCAGTCATATTTCTTTGTTGGTGTGGGATCATTGTCTTGTTTTTCGGAGGAACTATCATGGTTAACAGCTTTTTTGACTTCTTGTTTTGCCTTTCTTTGTTGTTTTGTACTTTTGAACAATAAACACTAAACCTGCAGGCTGCATTCTGAGGTCACAACCTCCATTAAGACGCGCATTCCTGACAGAATGATCCCAACAAAATAAATATTTCCCATGGCAAGGGACAAGCAGGGAATTTATGAGGACATAATAGCTGATGCCCG
>NC_084554.2:29837500-29852500 GCF_033978685.3 Nerophis lumbriciformis | reverse complement strand
TTACTTTGTTGGCATAGAGAATAGCAACTTTATTTTGTGTCAAAACCGGCCCGCTAGGGGATTCAATATAGTTGTTTGGATTGAATACATCCAGTAATGATAATAAAAAAATAAAAAATAAATAATAAAGATAAATAATAATCGCATGTATACCGTTCTATTCCTTAATCTTTCACTTTAGGTGTACTGTGTTAGGAGGAGTATGCACTGTTGTAATTACAGTAAAAGAAGCAGCACAACTTAGGCACTCAGACTGGACAGCAGATGAATGTTGTGAACCTTTTGCTAATTAAAAAGGTGTATGCTACCTTAGTTTCTACTTACCTACACCACCGTTGTGGCTAAAATGTCCTTCTCAAAAAGGAGACGAGCGAATAACGATTAACATTTTCCAAGAGAAATGGAACGCTTCGTATTTATAGAAGGGAAAAAAGATATCAAAATATGGCACTGTTTGAGTATACGTGAATCGAAACCCGGTAGTACCGACATAATTCGGTCGGTGCTTGTAAAAATACCGAATTCAGTACACATCCCTAGGATTAGTACATGTTAAGACCAGCACTTGCACCAAATAAAGATTAATATTAGATACTGTATTATGCATCCTCATTTCTCACCATATTCAAGGTAAATTCAAGCTCAATAATAGTCATATTTTTTCATCATCCTGTTGACTCATTCAAGCACTGCTACCACCTAGCTAGAGGCTTGTGTATTGTTTAAGCACCTCACTGTATTTAGTTTGCCTTTTCTTTGGCCCACCTCTATAATGCTATTCAGTTAAAAAAACAGCATCTATTTACATCCTGACAAAAAAACAACAATGACTTGTGTGTTTGGGAACAATTGGTAATGGTTATGTGCAGTCAAACTTTTCATGAACTCAATTCCTCTTAATGTGTGTTTCTAAATTTGTATTGGATGTCTTAGATAAAGAGAGCAGTTATGATTTTTATTTTAAACAATTAAAAAACTAAAGTTTTGGGCATTGTTTTCTCTAAATGCATACATTTGTCTAAATATGGCTAAGGACATGCATTATTGTGGGATTCCTGCACGTCATCTTCATCACTGAAGGAATAATCTGATCTGTGGGAGCGAATTCCTCTGCCATTTTCGAGTAGGTTTATTTTTTTTATTTTTTTTGAGTTGTCAGCTTGAAGCGTCCCTCGGTCTCCGACTCCCTTGTCGTCATGTGACATGAGTGCATGACTGCTATGATTTTTCCTTACTATTTTCTATGACCTGCCTTATCTTGCCTCACCTTAGCCAATTGTGACTCATCATACGAACACCAACCAATCATCATGGATTTTCTCCATATGTATGGCTGTTCTCATTCATCAGGTCATTGTATTTTCTCCATATTTTTTGAGGGGGCCTGTATTCGCAGTCTATTTTCTAGTAGCTTTGATGTAAGATACCTAGCTACATGGGTCTAAAAGTAGCTAATCTACAGGAAAAGCTACTCATTAAAAAAGTAGATAAGCTATTGCCAAGCTACTGGAAAATGTAGTTAAGCTATGTAGCTTAGCTACATGTAGCTTGTTACTGCCCATCACTGGAAAGGTGAACATACTTTGACCAGACAGCAAAAAAGGGCACTTTATAGGTATCATTGTCACATACAGAACAGATAAGCCCAAAATGAGGCAAATTTTAAATTAAAGTGAATTTGTAAATCTTCCTGAAAACCAGCGTCCTCAGTCATTCTGACAAAACACAAATGTCTACTGCAGGGGATGCTGGTTCTCTGAATAATATTGTGACTGCATGGGTGTCTTTGTGTGGAAAATAAAACTACAAACATTGTTGCATGTTGCTGATATTCAATCAAGCAAGAACACAATCCTGTTTCAAAAACATTAGCCTTGCACCTTGAATTGTTAGCAACTAGCTTGCATGTGAACAATGCAAACAATGTGCACTAATCATGACAGTGCAGCAAGCCTGAACACAAATATGCAACTCTAATGAAAGCAAGGTGAAATTTAACCATGTTTATCAATAACAATTACGATTAACAGTAAGGAATTGATTGCATTGCCTCCCCATGCAAGCACATATCGATATTGACCACCGTGGCAGTACATAGGTGTTTATTGACAAGCAATAGCATCAAGGTAGGAACTCTCGCCGGACACGATAGTGATCAGAATTCTGGAGCTGGCTTCCTGGATGAAATTGGCAGTGTTTGTACGTGGGAAGCTGTGGCGGGGGATCATGTTCTTATCGAATCCTGTTTCATTGCTGGACACCAGACAACTCCATTAAACGCCCAGCCAGGATTGGATGCAGTTCAAGTGTACGTAGAGGAAGTGTTACACAGTTGGTGGAACTAAAAAATAACTATTTGCTGTCAAGGGGCGAATTTCTGCTTTAGTTGAAAACGGTGATTAAGATTTAATCGGGGTCTGGAATGAATGACAGAACACTACTAAAGAGACTTCATGTTGATACACATTGTAGTAATATTACCAAGGAGGATTTGAGTATTAGATAATGGAGAAAAATAGAACACTTTTTTTTCCCATCACTGTGCTTCAAGCTGTATTTCCTTTTTTTTTTTTAATATATATAAATGCTTTCATTCCTTTCTTCTCCGGTTCCTACCGGCATGACAATGCGCACTCCACCCGAGCGAGCATAGTCAAATGGAGAAGATGCACTCGGACGGTTTATGACAAGACCACATCCAGTGGGATAGCTTTTACATTTTGCGCACACAGAAATGTCAACTATTGAAAAAAACAAATGCACTACTTCTCTGGTGTGTGCATGATAAACGCCTGGGACATCGGGATACTCTGCTCAGCTGTTTAGTTTGCAAGGGACAATGTTACAAAAATGACTTAAGAGTAGTCACTGCACTGCTTGTTTAGCAGTATAGATCAATATCTACTGAAAATGAGTCAACACTAATAACAGGCACTTTTAAAAATCCACTAGCTCAATGCGAATTTACAATGGTTATGCCACATGCAACTGCATTAGCAATTTTACACGGTGTTTAAAGGGGAACATTATCACCAGACCTATGTAAGCGTCAATATATACCTTGATGTTGCAGAAAAAAGACCATATATTTTTTTTAACCGATTTCCGAACTCTAAATGGGTGAATTTTGGCGAATTAAACGCCTTTCTAATATTCGCTCTCGGAGCGATGACGTCACAACGTGACGTAGCATCGGGAAGCAATCCGCCATTTTCTCAAACACCGAGTCAAATCAGCTCTGTTATTTTCCGTTTTTTCGACTGTTTTCCGTACCTTGGAGACATCATGCCTCGTCGGTGTGTTGTCGGAGGGTGTAACAACACGAACAGGGACGGATTCAAGTTGCACCAGTGGCCCAAAGATGCGAAAGTGACAAGAAATTGGACGTTTGTTCCACACACTTTACCGACGAAAGCTATGCTACCTCAGAGATGGCAAGAATGTGTGGATATCCTGCGACACTCAAAGCAGATGCATTTCCAACGATAAAGTCAAAGAAATCTGCCGCCAGACCCCCATTGAATCTGCCGGAGTGTGTGAGCAATTCAGGGACAAAGGACCTCGGTAGCACGGCAAGCATGGCGGCAGTTTGTTCCCGCAGACAAGCGAGCTAAACCCCCTGGATGTCTTGGCTCACACCGTCCCTTATGCCACCGAAGATGATCAAGAGAAGAATATTGACCCTAGCTTCCCTGGCCTGCTGACATCAACTCCAAAACTGGACGGATCAGCTTTCAGGAAAAGAGCGCGGATGAGGGTATGTCTACAGAATATATTAATTGATGAAAATTGGGCTGTCTGCACTCTCAAAGTGCATGTTGTTGCCAAATGTATTTTATATGCTGTAAACCTAGTTCATAGTTGTTAGTTTCCTTTAATGCCAAACAAACACATACCAATCGTTGGTTAGAAGGCGATCGCCGAATTTGTCCTCGCTTTCTCCCGTGTCGCTGGCTGTCGTGTCGTTTTCGTCGGTTTTGCTTGCATACTGTTCAAACCGATATGGCTCAATAACTTCAGTTTCTTCTTCAATTTCGTTTTCGCTACCTGCCTCCACACTACAACCATCCGTTTCAATACATTCATAATCTGTTGAATCGCTTAAGCCGCTGAAATCCGAGTCTGAATCCGAGCTAATGTCGCTATAGCTTGCTGTTCTTTCCGCCATGTTTGTTTGTGTTGGCTTCACTATGTGACGTCACAGGAAAATGGACGGGTGTTTATAATGATGGTTAAAATCAGGCACTTTGAAGCTTTTTTTAGGGATATTGCGTGATGAGTAAAATTTTGAAAAAAACTTCGAAAAATATAATAAGCCACTGGGAACTGATTTTTAATGGTTTTAACCATTCTGAAATTGTGATAATGCTCCCCTTTAACACCTCCTAATTCAGTAATTAAAATGACAAATTAGATGCATGTGACAGTTAAACAGCTGGTGTGTTAAAGGTACAATACAGTATACACACACACAAGAAAATACTGGCACATTCAACTTAATGGCAAAGACTACTTCCCGGCTAAGGCAACACTGTAGTATATACAATAGTGCCATCTAACGCCTTGTAACTGCAACTGCATGCACAGTCTACAATATAAGAACAGTACAAACTTGCGAATGAGACACAGAATTGTAAGAAAACAAGATAACTGGACGGAACAAATATTTTTAAACAATTAACATTCAACACATTTGAAGAGGCAAACTAAAGTACCAAAAATTGGAATCGGTAGATACCAGTATTGATTTTCCAGTGACAAGTGCGTAGAGTCGGGGATGGCAGCGGTTGAGTGCTGCTTGTTCATTGAGTGAAATATGAATTCAAGCACACACTTAAAGCCAAAACTGTGTTCCAACACAATAAAGGAAACCAAACGCTCCCAAGATGACAATTGTCTTGCTGAGGAATGTCTCCAAACCTGAACCCAATCGAGCACCTGTGGAGGCATCCTCTAGTGAAAGGAATGTGGAGGAAGCGCAAGGTATCAAACTTTCCACGACTCTACTGGACTCTTCTGGATTTGTGATGCAGCAAACATTTTCACGGGAATAACGCTGCATGACTTGTTTGTGGATTTAAATCAACACACCCTTGTTCCCACAACAAAACAGAACTGAATGCTACAGTGAGGCTAAAATACATTTTAGTTGAAGTATGAGGCGGGTTACAGTGGTATAGCTGCCGTTTATCGCTTGGACCAGGCAGTGATACTCAAAAATCTGGATAAAAATACAGCTATAGTAAATTTATAGTGTACAGTATTTACCTTGGAGAGTTGACTTCTACAGTGTCTCTTTACAGCTGCTTATTTGTCAAACACACCATTGGCAACTTTTCCATATTGTTATGGATAAATTTCCAATGTTTAGATATTGTTTTTACATTCTTGACTGACGTTACTCTTTCTGCGTCAGTATGATGCAGTGATATGTTCGAACTGCTTCCCCATGTCGGCAACACGCATGTTTTTAATTATTTATTCCTTTGATTCAAACAATATTAGGTATGTAAAGGTTGTGTACATACCGCGGTAGTACTGTTTCAAAATATTATCAATAATGCCGTGACATGTGACGATATCAAACGCAAACTTTGTGTGTAGTTTTTTTCTGGCTCCTTTACTTTGGCGGGTTTGAAAAAAATAAACTACATCTCCCAGAATCCTCTGCACAGCGCAAGTCTGCAATTTGGGGTCTGGAGCAAAAGAGAATGCAGAAAGTGAAGTGTGTTCGACTTAGCAGATGGAAGGAATTGTTTTTTGCATAATCCGTTTGTGGGGAGGGAGTGTTATCAGCACGCTTGCAGGAGCAAAGGTCACCGCCTCTGTCCATGGTGCTGAAAACAGAGCGCCATCAGATGGGGGCGTGGCATGTGCTGACGGCGAGACACAGCTGGCAGATGATTAGATTGCACAGGTGGTACGTGTTAATTTAATCATCTGTTGTCTTTAAGAGTGAGCGGCCGGGTGCAGGAGCGGAGGGGAAGTTTGGAGAGAGACTTGGAGAGCATGAGACAAGGAGGACTGAAAAGTCGTGTTTCATGCAAGTGCTTGATGGAAAAATAAAACCAGTTTTTACATCAGAACACCGGTATCCTGCTGATGTGAGTAATTCACCCACCCGACGAGGAGGAGACTTCTACACCGTTCATAACTTTGAGTCATTTTGCTAAACAAACAAATCCTGGTGAAAATATAACCTATGTGGCGGAGGTAATAAACGTGCCACGTTCGAGTATCTCGAGTGTTCCAAGTCAAAACAGACTCGGTCAAGGCACGCTGTGTTGAGGGAAAGCAACTGCTGCACACCAAACTACTTCATAAGAATCACCCAGAAAAGATGAAGCCAGTGAAGCTTAACGTCAATGTGTGTTGTATTTACGTTATTAAAAGTTCAAATGTGATGTAATTTGTCTGAGAAACTACATTTTCAAAACTGATTAAAAATGTCCACTGCAGAGGACACTGCTTCGCTGAAAGTAAAAGTTGGATGTTACCGCACAATTCTTTGGACTTAAAAATAATTATTTGTAGTAGTAAATATAATTGGAACATTTTAGCATTATGTTTGTGTTCAATTACCCACTATGGCATTTTAAGTCTTTTTTTATGGACAAATATCACAATAATATATCATGGCTTTAACACTGTGATATCGTACCATTAAATGTTGATACCGTTACATTCCTCATGAATATTATCCATTTGTTTTCCATTTTTCTTTCCAATGCTTGGAAAACAAAAAAGGTATGTCCATCTTTCGCTACAAGCTAATTTTAGCAAGTAAGAGCAAATGTTTTGGGCGGATCACTATGACGTTTGCTATGCCAATTGACAGCGGGGAAGCATGCACATAATTTTTTATTTTTCTCATGCAATGAAAATAAAGTGCTTTTCGCAAAACAGAAGCATAAGTATTTTTTTGTCCCTGTAGCATTGTTCAAAAGTTTTATTTTTGTGTGGGGTAAAATATTCATATGATGATGGTGGGGGTTACTAAATGTAAGAACTACGAATAGGAGGAGGACATGCATTGGTGTGAATATAGTGAATGCACAAAGAGATCATTTTTATTCCAAACTAGCAGGGATTGTAGCATGCTTGTAAGACAGGAAAGAAAATGAGGGGACAGATTGTAAAGACGAGGGACGTGATCATGGTTAGATGATTTCAAGTAAAAACGAGGGAAAGGAGGTGGCAGTAATCAGGAGTGATCAGCGGGTAACCGACAGCCGAAGACCGAGGTGGGAATCGTCAGCAGGGCGGAAAGATAGAACGCGGGTCAGATGTATTCTCAACAACAAATATGGCAGTAAAATTAACAACGTGACCTTGTAAATCTAACAAAGGAGGCACTCGTTGGCCAAAACCTCAGGCGAGTGTGCACACACACACACACACACGCACACACACCCACACGCGGCAAAACAACTGAGCGCCACGTATTGAGCTGATCTAATCTGAGACAAACCAGTCTGCTTCCTCCAGCCTTAATCCTCCCCTTCTAATGGGAGCCATTAGACTGCACAGAGACAGAAACATTGAACTTGATCAAATCAGGTTTTCCGTGGAGAAATTAATTGTATGTTTTAGAAAATAATAACACAGATGCCAAACCAATGACTATGGACCGAGCTGTAAAAACCACAGGAAATGCTTGAAACTAAAAACAGGCAACAGGACGCCCCTAAATAATCTCATTTGGTTTGACAGCGTATAAAATGAATATTACAGAAGACGGCTTGCCCTGAAGGTACTAGCAGACTGATGTCTTTGTCAAATGGCCTGGCATGCTTAATGGGATGAGAAAAGGCTAATCTGATTCTATATCAGACAGGCGCTAGGGGCATCCCATTTAGCCACCCACGGTTTTGCAGCGACTTAAAGACAAACACTTTGCTTCACTCAATGCTGGCAACTTTAGAATACAATCAATAGAAAGATTGGACACACATGGCACATCACCACAGGTCTAATCCGTCTCCATTGGCTTCTTGTCAAGTCCTTTATCAACTACAAGATCATCCCTCTCACTTACATCTTTGCATTCAACACATGGAGCAACTTTTGCATCATGGAGGCGTTGTTGGCCGTTTTCCAGGCAATTTTAGTCAAATTTTACAGACATATGCTAACTAGATCTATAAAGGTTTGTACCAAGTTTGATAGTGATTCGGCAAAATACCATTAAGTTACAGTGTTGTGACGAGTGCATTGAGCTATGATAGAACTTTCAAATCAATCCAACCGTGGCAACAGAGTAAGAGTGCATATTTTTTTCCAAAATGTTCGCCCTTTTGTGTGCAGCGGTTGAGGAGTAGACACAGGAAATGAACATTCAAGTGATCACAAGAGGCCTTGTACAATGACATCTCATTACATCGTGCATCCATGCGACTCGCTAAACTTTACCCACCCACCTCTTTGAGGGTGCATGTATCTACGTGTGCGTTCATCCTATTCTGCCGCAGCGCCACAGATCCCAGCGATTGATACTATTGAGCCAGCCAATTAAAGTGACAGAAGAAAGCATGATAAAGCTGACGGATGCTCCGGGCGTATTGCATGCGTAGGAGAGAAATCGCAGGCTTACAGCTGAACGCACAATCACATGCGGGTGTATACATGTAGGCATGTACATGTAAATGCAAATGAGCATAAAAATACACATTAAGAAGGGGTTTGGGGGGGCATGCATGAATCTGTAATTGCTGCTCTGTTGGTATCATGGTGTTCCATTGCTCGTGTTAGGTTTGCTCGCTGGAGAATTTCCCCTGTCGCGCTTTAAGAAGGAGGCAGTCAAAGTTAAACTACTTCAGGATGACTTGTTAAAGCTCACGTTCTTGACGCACCAACCTTAAAAGGAGGCGTACATAATTCCAAAAAACACATTGTACTTGCTGTCCTCATGCACAGGCACGCACTGACGTCTCCCAAGAAGCTGACAAAGTCTGTAGGACGGGAAGATTAATGAGGCGCACCTTGGGAAACGCTCATCCGGCGCCCTGGCATACAGTGAATGCAACGGTCACACTACAGCCCTCAGATTAGTGCCTCGGTCATCGGCAACATCACTACCAGCTTTATGAGAATGGACTCATTGCTGATGCCAAAAGAGGGTGAATTCTTACGACAAAAAAGTAAACATTAGGATATAGTATCAGTATTGAGTTCAGCCAACTTTAGAACAAGAATGTCAGTTTAAAATTGCAGGACTTAATATGACCAGCTCACAGATATACGGCTTGATCAAAATAAGAAAATTAAAAAAAAAAAAATGTATGGTGAAAAAATTCAATATGGCCAGTTCATAAATACGGTATATGGCTTGATCAAAAATTTAAATAAAGAAACTTTCAACGTATGGGGGGTAAAAAATTCAATCAGCATGAATCAACATGGCCACTTCACACATATGGCTTCATCATAATAGAAAACTTTCAATATATGGGGGAGAATTTGAAATCAGACGGTCATGAATCGTGTGTATTGCATCACAGTCAACCTTAGAGGAAGCATGCTTCAATCATCATGACCAGTTCATACATCAGAAGTCAAAGCTGTTTGGATGCATGAGTGTGCATGGAAGTGCCTTCATGGGATGCACAAACCCCTTAAAAATGTGTTCACTTTTTTTTTTTTTTTTTACAAAAACAGCCTATAAAGTGATGCAGCATCTTAAAATAACAGACCGTGGAGGGATGAACATGTGTTGGTGTCACCACCACTTGGTGCACCTGTAACCTGGCAGGTGATCATGCTGGTTTAAAAAAAACAGTACAGCTAACAAAAATATATGAGACTAAAAAGAAATACTTACGGGTTGTTGGCAAAGCTCCATGCACTCTGTTGACGTTGCAGAAAATCCACAAAGCTGCCAGAAGGAACAACAACGTCAGTCCCCCGACAGGACGGTGCATCTTCACGGATGCTGATGAGACCAGGAGAGGGAAGGGAGGAGAACAAAAACACCAGAAGAGTGGTGGTGCTGGAAGGCTGCTTGGCAGTTGCAGACTGGACAGAAGTGATGCTGCGCCTGCACTCTGCTGCTATTTCCCCGCTCTCCTCTAACAGTTCAACGCAGTGATGCAATGACGCTCAGGGGAGAAACAGTGGAGTGAGACGCCACGAGCTCCACTGGTTCGAGGAAGCGTGTCAGTGCGCAGCTGATCGCGGCGCTCCGGTGCGCTGTCCGTGGTGCTGAACTTATCTGTCTCTCACCCTCTCTCTCTCTCTCTCTCTCTCTCTCTCTCTCTCTCTCTCTCTCTCTCTCTCTCTCTCTCTCTCTCTCTCTCTCTTCCGCCAAATGCCTCCGCTTGTCTTCCAGCCACACACTGCCCCCCTCCTTCTCCAAAAGGTGGTAGCCTATCGTTACAAAGAGAGAAAAAGTCTCATTTAATCTGTTTCTAACACTCAAAGTCCTTAAAATTCCACTCCAAATTCAAACAGATTCCCCAAAACTGCTGATAAGGAAATATGTGATGTTTAACCTTTTAAAGCAGTGCTTCGTAATATTTTTTTTTTGTTGCAACCCCCCCAGAAAAATGAAACTATTTCGCACACCCCTCCCCCACAACTCTAAATAGAATGTGCCTATAAAATTGCTATAAATACACCTCTGCGTAATATTGATCCCTTACATTATAGAAAACAAAAAAATAAATAGACCATCTATCCATCCATTTTCTACCGCTAATGTATGTGTATGTGTATATATATATATATATATATATATATATATATATATATATATATATATATATATATATATATATATATATATATATATTTGTAAACTTTTGATCGCGACTATATATATATATATATATATATATATATATATATATATATATCCATCCATTTTCTACCGCTTATTCCCTTTGGGGTCGCGGGGGGCGCTGGAGCCTATCTCAGCTACAATCGGGCGGAAGGCGGGGTACACCCTGGACAAGTCGCCACCTCATCGCAGATATATATATATATATATATATATATATATATATATATATATATATATATATATATATATATATATATATATAGTCACGATCAAAAGTTTACAAATATATATATATGTATATATATATATATATATATATATATATATATATATATATATATATATACATATATATATATATACATATATATATATATATATTTATAGTCGCGATCAAAAGTTTACATACACTTGTAAAGAACATACTGTCATGGCTGTCTTGAGTTTCCAATACTTTCTACAACTCTTAATTGTTTGTGATAGAGTGATTGGAGCACATACTTGTTTGTCACAAAAAACATTCATGAAGTTTGGTTCTTTTATGAATTTATTATGGGTCTACTGAAAATGCGAGCAAATCTGCTGGGTCAAAAGTATACATACAGCAATGTTAATATTTGGTTACATGTCCCTTGGCAAGTTTCACTGCAATAAGGCGCTTTTGGTAGCCATCCACAAGCTTCTGGTTGAATTTTTGACTACCGGTACTCCTCTTGACAAAATTGGTACAGTTCAGCTACATTTTTTGGTTTTCTGACATGGACTTGTTTCTTCAGCATTGGCCACACGTTTAAGTCAGGATTTTGGGAAGGCCATTCTAAAACCTTAATTCTAGCCTGATTTAGCCTTTTCTTTTGGGGTCATTGTCCTGTTGGAACAGGCTGCCTCGAAGCAGTCACAATTGTTCCACCATAGGCAGCCTGAATAATTACAGACCAGTGGCATTAACGCTGTTGTCTGAAGTGTCTCGTCCTCCACCACCTGCCTCTCTCAGAACTTTGATCATCCACCACTCATATCCCATCGTCAAATGTGTGGATGTCAATGCCGTAATGGGCCTTATCTCCTATGGCGATGAAAAGATATATAGGGTGTAAGTGTGAGGTGTGCAAAACATCACAACCTCTTCCACTATCTTTTTAAAAATGCATATTTCGTGTTTTCCTATGGGTGTATGATTAACTGAAATATTCTAGTCTATATTTTATAGTTGTGTTACAGTATAATCTTACATTTTATGGTTCTTTTTGTTGTCTAATAATGTTGTTTGCATTTTTTGCACCATGGGTGATGAGCACCACGCCACCTTTGTTGGCACAATGCACAATGACTGTAAAGGTTATTTATTCATCTACTTGCTAATTTAAGGTGTATCTCTCTGTTTACTTTCTGTTGTACCATGGTTCTATCGATTCTTCTGTTAAAATATAATAAGCAACTATCTTCTGTTTGGATACTTTACATTACTTTCCGGCGATACTGCACATTTGAGTATTGCTCCAATGCCAAGTAGTTACACACACATATACAGTATATACATATATACATATGTATATAAAAATGTGTGTGTGTGTGCATATATATATATATATATATATATATATATATATATATATATATACATACACATACATACAGACACACACACACAAACACACAATGGGGGGAGGACAATACGTGTATTTGTATTAAACCGTTTCCGTACGGGGGTTTCGGTTCGGTGGTGTACCGAACGAGTTTCCACACGAACATATTAAGTAGCCGCCTCCGCTTCCTTCTGCCTCTGTCTCTGTCAGTCCTCTACACATTACCCAGCATTGTCCCACCCACACAACCATCTGATTGGCTGTTACCGCACTATTTGTAACCAATCAGCAGTGCGTATTCAGAGTGGTAACAGCCAATGAGCAGTGCGTATTCAGAGCGCATGGAGTCAGTGCTTAGCGTTTAACAGGTAAGCATCAGGCAGCGGACTCTCCCCAAATGATAATAAACACCTCCCAGTCAACTACTAGTAACATCACTATGAGCCCGTTAACCTTCTAGAAATGTAAAAGGCAGCTCAGCTCGCTCACAGTCCTGGCTTGAGGTGAAAGCTAATTCGCTTTTAGCGTAACGTTAGCTCATTTTGCGGTGTGTGTGTGTGTGTGTGTGTGTGTGTGTGTGTGTTACGGACAGCAGAGCCCTGTCTGTTATTTCACTTTACCTTTTTCTGTGTTGATTGAGCTGTGTTGAAGCAGCAAAAAAGGACATTATGTTAAATGAAGAGTTTCTGTCTCTGATAGTTGACATAATAATGTAACTGCATCATTAAGCCTACATGAACTCTATGGTGTTCAGGGATGAATAGTCTCTTCTATTGCACCATTTTTTCAGCTATAGTTACATTAATCATTAGAAATGCAGCAGCCTAGTTTTGAATGGCAGGGTCCCTGATATCACATGTTGATAAAAATATAACATTTACATAATAAAAATCAACTACAGGCTTCCCAAATGCTGCAATAAATTAAGCATGATGAGTTGACTTGAAACTGTTTATTTGCACTTTTTATATGTAGAAGAAAAGTTTTGTCATTTTATTTAATCTGAGCAACAACTTGAGGCAATTTTATGTTGATTAATGTGGGCAGAATTATTATAGTGTTTCCAATGTTAAAAGGATAAAGCCATTGTTTACAAATGTGGTAAATAACCGAAAAATGTATATTTTGTTGTTTTTGTACTGTACCGAAAATGAACCGAACCGTGACCTCTAAACCGAGGTACGTACCGAACCCAAATGTTTGTGTACCGTTACACCCCTAATATATACACACACACTTACACACACACACACACACACATATATTACACACACACATATATATACACATTAGAGATGCACGGTTTGCGGGCACAACCGCGGAGTCCGCGGATTATCTGCGAATCGGGCGGATGAAATTAAAAAAAATTAGATTTTATCCGCGGGTCGGGTCGGACGGTTGAAATAAAAAAAAATTAGATTTTAAATAGATTCAGGCGGGTGGCAGTTAAACCAATTCGGAAATATATATACATAGTTAAATGTTGCTACCCACATACGAAAAACGAGCAGGCACCTGCTGCATATGCCACAACAGAAGAAAAAAAAAAAAAGAGATGGACACTTTTACGGAGCGGAGAAGGGACGCCTCGCCGGGGTCCGGGACCGAGGCCCCTTCCCCCGAGAGGGCCCCACCGGGAGCCGTAGCTGAGGCGATCCGCGAGAAGGGCCCGACGCACGTCCAGGGTCACCACCGCGCCCACCGCACCGACACCCCGCCTCGTCCGCCTTCGCCGGCGTCACGCGCAGCAGGTAAGCAGCTTACCTGCTCGCCACCCCCGTGGCCGGGGGCTCGTAACAGGGATCACTCCGCGGGCTCCGTCCGCGCAGCTTACCTGCCCGCCACCCCTGTTGCCGGGGGCGCGTAACAGGGGTCACTCCGCGCGCAGTGCGCTCACGAAAGGGGTGGGGCTCACCCTGGTTGATATAGACAGCAGGACGGTGGCCATGGAAGTTGGAACCCGCTAAGGAGTGTGTAACAACCCACCTGCCGAATCAACTAGCCCTGAAAATGGATGGCGCTGGAGCTTCGGGCCCATACCGGCCATCGCCGGCAGCGAGACGCGCTTGGAGGTGCGCTCAGCGCGGCTCCCATATGATTGTGCACTGGTGTGCGTCTGGGTCGTGACAGCGTGGCACGTGAATGTCTGTGCTGCATTGGATCAGTCTCCTTTCTTTAACAGGCAAAAGCTTTATAACCTCACTAATGCCTTGCATCGTCTATATTAAATATATAACAACGGGCGGGTGCGGGCGGGTGCGGTTCTGATCAAATGTTAGATCGGGTGGATGGAGGATGGTTGACGACTTTCTGATGCGGTTGCAGATGAAATAATTGCCTATCCGCGCATCTCTAATACACATATATAGATATATATACACACACATATATGTATATACACACATATATGTATATACACATATATATATATATACACACATATATATATATATATATATATATATATATATATATATATATATATATATATATATATATATATATATATATATATATATATATATATATATATATGTATGTATGTATGTATGTATGTATGTATGTATGTATGTGTGTGTGTATATATATATATATATATATATATATATATATATAGACACATATATACATATG
>NC_084554.2:29735000-29835000 GCF_033978685.3 Nerophis lumbriciformis | reverse complement strand
TTGTTAAGGCGGCCATTCTTCAGGACAACCTAAAATCATCAGCCCGGAGGTTGGATGTTCCAACAGGACAATGACCCAAAACTAGAGATGTCCGATAATATCGGCCTGCCGATAAATGCGTTAAAATGTAATATCGGAAATTATCGGTTTAATTATCGGTATTGTTTTTTTATATATATTTTTTTTTTTTATTAAATCAACATAAAAAACACAAGATACACTTACAATTAGTGCACCAACCCAAAAACCCTCCCTCCCCCATTTACAGTCATTCACACAAAAGGGTTGTTTCTTTCTGTTATTAAAATTGTGGTTCCTACATTATATATCAATATATATCAATACAGTCTGCAAGGGATGCAGTCCGTAAGCACACATGATTGTGCGTGCTGCTGGTCCACTAATAGTACTAACCTTTAACAGTTAATGTTTCTAATTTTCATTAATTACTAGTTTCTATGTAACTGTTTTTATATTGTTTTACTTTCTTTTTTATTCAAGAACATTTTTTTAATTTATTTATCTTATTTTATTATTATTTTTAAAAAGTACCTTATCTTCACCATACCTGGTTGTCCAAATTAGGCATAATATTGTGTTAATTCCACGACTGCATATATCGGTTGATATCGGTATCGGTTGATATCGGTATGATATGATAGTTGGACAATATTGGAATATCGGATATCGGCAATAAGCCATTATCGGACATCCCTACCCCAAACATGTCAAAAATGGTAAAGGAATGGCTAAATCAGGCTGGAATGAAGGTTTTGGAATGGCTTTCCCAAAGTCCTGACTAAACGTTTGGACAATGCTGAAGAAACAAGTCCATGTCAGAAAACCAAACACATTTAGCTGAACTGCACCAATTTTGTCAAAAATTCAACCAGAAACTTGCCAGAAGCTTGTGGATGGCTACGAAAAGTGCCTTATTGCAGTGAAACTTGCCAAGGGACATGTAAGAAAATATTAACATTGCTATACAGCAATGTTAATATTTGCTTATATGTATACATATGTATACTTTTGACCCAGCAGATTTGGTCACATTTTCTGTAGACCCATAATAAATTCATAAAAGAACCAAACTTCATAAATGTTTTTTTTGGGACAAACAATTATGTGCTTTAATCACTCTATCACAAAAAAAGAGTTGTAGAAATTATTGGAAACTCAAGACAGCCATGACATTATGTTCTTTACAAGTGTATGTAAACTTTTGATCGCGACTGTATATCCTGGTGTAGATTTTACTCCATACCCCCCATCCCTAATATCAATAAAGTTCTTACCCTTATATAAGGCTTAAAAAGGAGACCTATAATGATTGTAGTTTATATTTAAAATCATTGCATGTGGTCTTTATAAGATGTATCGGATATGCTTTTAGCGGAATTTATTTCACCGCATGTCAAACGTTGGTGGTATTATGCGCATGCTAAGATTAAGTGAAAATATGACTTGATCCTACTTTCTCTTGTAGGTCCCCAAACTCAGATGGCCTCAGGTTGCTGATAGGTTTACTAAATGTCCAATAAGTACGTCCACCTCTCCATGACGTTACAACACAGCCAGACTGCAAAAACTGCGCACAATCTCATGCCTAAATGCATGAACCTCATGATTGTTTAATGCGAGTGTCCAACATTGTAACAACATTTATAAATCAGAAAAGACAAAACTCATCATAGGTCCCCTTTATCTTGATTATTTACTTACAGCTATAAAAGTCCAAATGGAATGACTTAACATAAAAACAAAAACTCAAAATATGTCAAATTTCAATATTGTAATCTATTGGTTTGTGCTTTTGGTCACTTTGAAGTCTGAATGAATATTTTGAAATTAAATGTTTTTTGCACAATTGGCAGATTTATTTAGATGCTTTGTTTATTGTTATGTTTATTATCTATATAAATATTTACATAAATAATTAGTAGCACTGTTGTAAATATAAATATAATAATTTAATTATTATTATTTATATTAGGGCTTGAGATGGGAAAATGTCAAAACAAATTTTGAATGTGTTTTCTTCTACCAAACGGATGTTTGCTGCTTGCTTTAAATGGCGGAAAAAAAACAGCACCATATCTGGTGTGCAAATACTACAGTATAAAAATCAAAAATAAGAAGCCGCTATTTCAAATAGAAATATCAAAGTGTTGTGCTGGTTTACATTAAGATAAATGTGGGGGTTCCACATGCTTTTCAGCAAATAATTGTTGTGAGCAAATATGTTGCTTTTTGGTATGGCATTGTTTTTTTTAGTTGAGTTATGGGACAGAGTTGTTTTAAAAAGTAATATCCTCTAGATCAGTGGTTCTCAACCTTTTTTCAGTGATGTACCCCCTATGAAAATGTTTTTAATTCAAGTATCCCCTAATCAGAGCAAAGCATTTTTGGTTGAAAAAAAGAGATAAAGAAGTAAAATACAGCACTATGTCATCAGTTTCTGATTTATTAAATTGTATAACAGTGCAAAATATTGCTCATTTGTAGTGGTCTTTCTTGAACTATTTGGAAAAAAAGATATAACAATAATTAAAAACTTGTTGAAAAATAAACAAGTGATTCAATTATAAATAAAGATTTCTACACATAGAAGTAATCATCAACTTAAAGTGCTCTCTTTGGGGATTGTAATAGAGATCCATCTGGATTCATGAACTTAATTCTAAACATTTCTTCACAAAAAAATGAATCTTTAACATGTCCACAAAAAATCTAGCTGTCAACACTGAATATTGCATTGTTCAATCTTTATCTTTATTTATATAGCCCTAAATCACAAGTGTCTCAAAGGGCTGCACAAGCCACAACGACATCCTCGGTACAAAGCCCACATAAGGGCAAGGAAAAACTCACCCCAGTGGGACGTCGATGTGAATGACTATGAGAAACCTTGGAGAGGACCGCATATGTGGGTAACCCCCCCCCCCCCTCTAGGGGAGACCGAAAGCAATGGATGTCGAGTGGGTCTGACATAATATTGTGAGAGTCCAGTCCATAGTGGATCCAACATAATAGTAAGAGTCCAGTCCATAGTGGGGCCAGCAGGACACCATCCCGAGCGGAGACGGGTCAGCAGCGCAGAGATGTTCCCAGCCGATGCACAGGCGAGCGGTCCACTCCGGGTCCCGACTCTGGACAGCCAGCACTTCATCCATGGCCACCGGACCTGTGACCCCCCGCCTCCCCCCCTCAAGGAAAAGGGGAGCAGAGGAGAAAAGAAAAGAAACGGCAGATCAACTGGTCTAACAGGGGGGCTATTTAAAGGCTCGAGTATACAAATGAGTTTTAAGATGGGACTTAAATGCTTCTACTGAGGTAGCATCTCTAATTGTTACCGGGAGGGCATTCCATAGTACTGGAGCCCGAATAGAAAACGCTCTATAGCCCGCAGACTTTTTTTGGGCTCTGGGAATCACTAATAACCCGGAGTTCTTTGAACGCAAATTTCTTGCCGGGACATATGGTACAATGCAATCGACAAGATAGGACGGAGCTAGACCGTGTAGTATTTTATACGTAAGTAGTAAAACCTTAAAGTCACATCTTAAGTGCACAGGAAGCCAGTGCAGGTGAGCCAGTATAGGCGTAATATGATCAAACTTTCTTGTTCTTGTCAAAAGTCTAGCAGCCGCATTTTGTACCAATTGTAATCTTTTAATGCTAGACATAGGGAGGCCCGAAAATAATACGTTACAGTAGTCGAGACGAGACGTAACGAACGCATGAATAATGATCTCAGCGTCGCTAGTGGACAAAATGGAACGAATTTTAGCGATATTACGGAGATGAAAGAAGGCCGTTTTAGTAACACTCTTAATGTGTGACTCAAAGGAGAGAGTTGGGTCGAAAATAATACCCAGATTCTTTACTGATTCGCCTTGTGTAATTGTTTGGTTGTCAAATGTTAAGGTGGTATTATTAAATAAATGTCGGTGTTTAGCAGGACCGATAATCAGCATTTCCGTTTTCTTGGCGTTGAGTTGCAAGAAGTTAGCGGACATCCATTGTTTAATTTCATTAAGACACGCCTCCAGCTGACTACAATCCGGCGTGTTGGTCTGCTTTAGGGGCATGTAGAGTTGGGTGTCATCAGCATAACAATGAAAGCTAACACCGTATTTGCGTATGATGTCGCCTAGCGGCAGCATGTAAATACTAAAGACTGCAGGGCCAAGAACCGAACCCTGAGGAACTCCGAACGCTACCTTAACATAGTCCGAGGTCACATTATTATGGGAGACGCATTGCATCCTGTCAGTAAGATAAGAGTTAAACCACGACAAAGCTAAGTCTGACAAACCAATACGTGTTTTGATACGCTCTAATAAAATATTATGATCGACGGTATCGAAAGCAGCGCTAAGATCAAGAAGCAACAACATAGATGACGCATCAGAATCCATCGTTAGCAGTAGATCATTAGTCATTTTTGCGAGGGCTGTCTCCGTAGAGTGATTTGCTCTGAAACCGGATTGAAAAGGTTCACAGAGATTGTTAGACACTAAGTGTTCATTTAGCTGCTGTGCGACAATTTTTTCGAGGATTTTCGAAATAAAGGGAAGGTGGGACACCGGTCGGTAGTTTACCATGAGGTCAGGATCAAGGTTAGGTCTTTTGAGCGGAGGATGAATAACCGCTTTCTTGAATGCTAGGGGAACAGTGCCAGAGGAAAGTGATACGTTTATAATATTTAGCACTGATGGACCTAATAATACAAAAAGCTCCTTGATAAGTTTCCCAGGAAGTGGGTCAAGTAAACATGTTGTTTGTTTTATTCCACTTACACGCTGTAATAGTTCCTCTAATGTTATTTCATCAAAAAGAGAGAAACTATTTTGTATTGCAGTATCCGTCGTAGATACAGTTGTATCTGTGTTCATAGAACCCAGTTGTAGCTGGGATGCGTTGTCTTTAATCTCCTTTCTAATGAGTTCAATTTTCTTATTAAAGAAATTCATAAAGTCATCTGCCGAGTGGGTGGAGCTATTGGGAGGAGTCCCTTGTTGGGTTAGCGATGCTACTGTACTAAACAAAAATTTAGGGTCGTTTTTGTTGAGGCGGATGAGATTTGAGTAATATTTAGCTTTAGCTAAGGTAAGCATGCGTTTATACGATATTAAACTATCACTCCATGCTTGATGGAAAACCTCAAGCTTGGTCGCGCGCCATTTGCGTTCCAACTTTCTACATGATAATCTATGAGCTCTGGTTTCTTCTGTAAACCATAGGGTGCGCCTTTTAGGGGCCCTTTTTTGTTTTAGCGGTGCTATACTATCAATGGTTTTGCGCAGGGCATTGTCAAAGTTGTTAGTGAGGTTATCAATAGAGCCGACATAATTTGGGAATGGTGCCATTACCGAAGGCAGTAGGTCAGCAAGAGTCATCGTTGTGGCAGCATTAATGTTGCGGCTGCTATAGCAATTATTATTATTATTAGTTTGTTGACAATGAGTCAGAACTTCGAATTTTATAAGGTAATGAAGTACCATAACTTTGGAGGTGGTGACACCCCTGACCAGCACTAGATCTATCGTATTGCCGTTGCGATGCGTAGGTTCATTTATTATTTGTGTAAGACCACAGCTATCAATTATAGTCTGGAGCGTCACGCACTGAGGGTCCGATGGGGTATTCATATGGATATTAAAGTCCCCCATTATGATTATATTGTCTGCGTGCGTCACTAGATCAGCAACAAACTCTGAGAATTCATTAATAAAGTCCGAGTAGGGCCCTGGGGGGCGGTAGATAACAGCCATATCGAGAGGCAGCGGTGCGACAGACCTCATAGTAAGCACCTCAAACGATTTGTATTTATTATTTAGGTTAGGGGTAAGGTTAAAGTTTTCATTGTATATTAGTGCGACCCCCCCACCCCTTTTAAGGGGACGGGCAATATGCGCATTCGTATAGTTAGGAGGAGATGCCTCATTTAGCGCAAAAAAATTGTCTGGTTTGAGCCAGGTTTCGCTAAGACCAATGACGTTAAGATTGTTGTCTCTAATGACCTCATTAACTAATAACGTTTTGGGAGACAATGATCTTATGTTTAAAAAGCCCATATTATAAGTATTGGGCTGTTTTGACGAGTTTTTGTTTAAATTATCCGTAGTAGAAATATTAATAATGTTGCGTTTATTATACGTAGTGCACTTTAAATAGTTTCGACCATATCTAGGAATTGATACGACGGGAATTTTCAGATTGTTTGCTTGATGCTGCGATCGACTGAACGCATCATGATTTGCCACCTCAGTAGAATGCATATCTACCCCGGACACATTCACAACAGAAAACACATTATGTGAGTTGTGTGTTATTCTAAGAAAATTGCTATGCGTACAGGAATTATCCAGCCTGGTGCTGGCTAGTTCTAGCTTAACTGACTCCTCACCCGGACTAGCAGGCTCTGTAATTGCCTGTGACCGGGCTTGCTCTAGTGTAGTTAGTCGAATGTGACTTAAACAGTAGTCTATGTTCTTAGACAGGATGATGGCGCCTTCCTGGTTAGAGTGAAGGCCGTCCCTCATCAGCAAGCCTGGTTTGCCCCAGAAAGAGGGCCAATTATCAATAAACGTTAGTCCCTGTTGTCTACAGAAGCTAGCCAGCCACTTTTTAAGCGAGACTAATCTGCTATATCTCTCATCATTGCCTCTCGCAGGCAGGGGGCCAGAGACAATTACTCGATGCCTGGACATCTTTCTAGCGAGATCACAAGTCCTGGCTATGTAATTGTAATTGAATGGAATAGCCTACTTGATTTGATGTTCAGTTTATGAACTTACATTCATATTTTGTTGAAGTATTATTCAATAAATATATTTATAAAGGATTGTTGAATTGTTGCTATTTTTAGAATATTTAAAAAAAATCTCACGTACCCCTTGGCATACCTTCAAGTACCCCCAGGGGTACGCGTACCCCCATTTGAGAACCACTGCTCTAGATTTACAGTAGAAAGGGGTTTCATATGACCCCATGCGTCATGGTTTTCCTGACATATGAAACGTGACAAATTGGGGGCGTTGCACTATCCACTTTCGCCGCCAGACGGCAGTAGAGTGTTGAATATCTTAAAATGTGTTTTGTGGCAATTCCAACTTTGACCACAACGTCAGTTCCTATGTAGGGTGGCACTTTCCATCATTTTCAGCAGACTGCATTGCAAAATAATAAACCCCCCCCTCTTCCTCTCATGGAAGCTCCACCTAAGAATGGGTCCACATGAATCCCTTCCCTATTGTACACCTACAGTCTTTAGCAACATCCTAAAAACACCACACAATCGTAAGAACAGCAGGGATATTTGTTTTGCATAGGAAGAAAACAAAACGTAAATTTAAATGGGGCAGGGGAATATTGCAGGTGTCAACACAAAAAAATGTGATGGTTGAATGAATTATCAGTGATAGAAGTGGAGAAAGGCGAATCAAAACTTACACAGAAGCTCCCAGCATATCCAAAACCTGGGAAACACGTCTCAAAATGGTGTCAATTTAAAGAAAACTTCTCCCCACCAAGGGAAGTTGAAATAATATGTCCCAACAAGGGTTTGAACAAATGCCAACAGAACAGGAGCGGAAATACACAGGGAGCAATTAACAGAGGTGTGGGCTCGAGTCACATGACTTGGACTCGAGTCAGACTCGAGTCATGAATTTGATGACTTTAGACTCGACTTGACAAAATGTAAAAAGACTTGCAACTCGACTTAGACTTTAACATCAATGACTTTTGACTTCACTTGGACTTGAGCCTTTTGAATTGACATGACTTGCTACTTTCCCCAAAACCCAAAGATGAAAAAGTTATTCGGGAGCGCTCCGTATTTTTCATTGTGTACTTGTCTATCAGCGTTGCGTGTGTCAGCTGGTGTGGTCTCAGTACAACAGCCAATCAAATTAGATCTACTTTGTTTTCATCACACAGCATTCATCCAATCAAATTGCAGGACAACCAACGAAGAAGACATGTCCAAACCACACGCCAGTGAACAAAAAATGATACCTAAAATAATTTTGTTTGGGTATAAAAATTACGAGGTGGTCAACACAAAACGGTTTGCAGTATGCAACACATGCGGTTCGAAAATTACTGATGGAGAGGCAACAACTTCCAACTTCGTCCGGCATTTGAAGTTGCACAAAGAACGGTAAGTTTTGAATGTAAGATAACGTTTATTGGCTAAGTAACGTGACTTTTATTTGCTGTGTAGTTAAATCAGTGAGGCTGTAAACTCACTGCTAACGTTATAACGTTATTGCAAACACGGGAATCTGTTGCAGTTCACTGCCTTATTCATACTTTTTGTTCAGTGATTTTTTTAAAGCAGGGTTACGTTAGTCAATATATCACACGTAACGTTAGACGGCGGTCAGCAGCACCGCGTATTTTAGCCACATAAAAAAAGACAATAATAGTCAAATAAAGGTCAGTTAAAATGTATACTATTTATGAATATGTGTACCGTTTTAGCTAGCTTTCTGACATACTGTTGGTTGTTTACCTCAGCGGTCCCCAACCACCGGTCCGTGGATCGATTGGTATCGGGCCGCACAAGAAATAATTTTTTTTTTCTTTTTTTAATTAAATCAACATAAAAAAAAAGATACACTTACAAGTAGTGCACCAACCCAAAACAACTCTCTCCCCCTTTTGTTCTGGGCATTGAACATGAAGACTCTTCCTTCACTGTTCCGAGTGGCCATGAGAGTCTTGGCAGTGCCTGCCTCCAGTGCTCCAGTGGAGCGAGTTTTCAGCCATGGTGGCATCATACTACGCCCCCATCGTGCACAAATGACTGACAGACTCTTGGCTAATTTGGTCTTTTGCAAATGCAATGCAGCATAGGGCCCTGACATATAAAAAGTACAACTTTTTTGTTATGTTCACGTATATGTCATGTTTTTTCAATGTTAACACTTTTGTACAAATAAGTACATTTGAACTTTATTTTTCAATGTGTTTGTTCTGTAAAGGAATGAGTTAATGTTTAAAATGACTGGTTAATAGTGCTATTATAAAGTGCAATGTCAGCACAATTGTCCTTCCTGCAATTTAAAATGCACTTGTTTTAATAAATAAATACAGCGTTTGAAAAGCATACACAATCTGTGTTAATATATTAGTCTGTGGTTAAAAGGACTTGAAAGGACTCGAAACTCAAAATGCAGGACTTAGGACTTGACTTGAGACTTTCCAGTCTTGACTTTGGACTTGACTCGGGGCTTGCCTGTCTTGACTCGGGACTTGACTCGGACTTGAGGGCAAAGACTTGAGACTTACTTGTGACTTGCAAAACAATGACTTGGTCCCACCTCTGGCAATTAACTAATGAGCCACAGGCTCGTAGAGACAATCAAAAGGGGAAGTAAACAGGAAATAAAGTGTATAGTCACACACGCACAAGAAAGCCCTTCAAAATAAAACAGACACCTGCCAAAAACGAACAAAGTGACAGACTTAAGTACTGGGGTTGTATGTTGGCTTTGAAACACATAGTTGAAGCAGAACTTTAAAAAATGAAACAGTAGAAAGCACCAAAGTGGTAAACTGGACAAAAATGACTGTGTCTCAAATTAAATACTTCCATCAATATGTATAGTCTGTGTAAACTCATGGCGCATATTTTATTTTGTACCGCAGCTTGATACAACGCAAAAGAAGGAAGTAAAATAAGTAGGGATGTCCGATAATGGCTTTTTGCCGATATCCGATATTCCGATATTGTCCAACTCTATAATTACCGATACCGATATCAACCGATATATGCAGTCGTGGAATTAACACATTATTATGCCTAATTTGGACAACCAGGTATGGTGAAGATAAAGGTACTGTTTAAAAAAATAATAAAATAAGATAAATTAAAAACATTTTCTTGAATAAAAAAGAAAACAAAACAATATAAAAACAGTTACATAGAAACTAGTAATTAATGAAAATGAGTAAAATTAACTGTTAAAGGTTAGTACTATTAGTGGACCAGCAGCACGCACAATCATGTGTGCTTACGGACTGTATCCCTTGCAGACTGTATTGATATATATTGATATATAATGTAGGAACCAGAATATTAATAACAGAAAGAAACAACCCTTTTCTGTGAATGAGTGTAAATGGGAGAGGAAGGTTTTTTGGGTTGGTGCACTAATTGTAAGTGTATCTTGTGTTTTTTATGTTGATTTAATAAAAAATGAAAAAAATTAAAAAAACGATACCGATAATAAAAAAAACGATACCGAGCCGATATTATCGGACATCTCTAAAAATAAGCCTAAAACAGGAAGTAGACCTTTCAAACCAAAAGGTTGGGTCGCCTGAGCTGTATCTCCACCAACTGACATACTAAAATGGTTTCTTTATTGTCTCATATAATTTTCAACAGTAACTTAACCACCCCGCAAATGTGCCAGTATTTTTCTTTTTTATTAGCGATGAGCACAAATGTATTTGTCAATATGACATGCATGGTAATTTTTAACCATCAGTCATCATGATAGCGAACCAAAAAAAATAAAAAATGATTAGAGCTGTGATGAATCTCCCAGGGGACATTGTTGTTGTTTGTTCTGGTTATGGATCCCATTATGGAGCATAATAATAATAATAATATGTGATAGAGTACGTATTCTTACAGATTATGTAAACCCTGCAATTTTGCATTAAGCAATGTGTTACTACAACCACATTCAAAGCAATAACAATGGACATGCTGCAATAAACATTTTTGTATATTTACTAGCAGAGCACTGTTGAATATTATGGGACACATAAACTAATGCATGTAAACAAAAACAGTGACAGTTAAAGTAGGCACATACTGAGGCCAAACACAATTATATTTCTGCTGGTGTTTTTTTTGTTTTTTTTGTCAGAATATTCCAGCAAATAGCTTATGAAATACAATGAGCTGATATTTTAACCACCAAACAAGGTCTATAGTCATTCCGAATGAATAATTCCAACCCCATCAGTCTCAACTGTGACACATTCTGTTTAGTTCCGCACACTATTCACACAATACCAGGAAGACGGTGGTGCAATTCACTCCCATGAGAAACCGAGCGGAATTACCTTATGCTAATTAACGACCTTTCGTGTCAATGGTTGCAGAGGACAATTTACATACACTGAAAATAGAACAAAATCTACATTTGTGTAAAACTGCTTGTTTTCTGCGCCTTGCCAAACAAATCACTGCGCGTGTCGTACAAACCACGCCGCGGTATGTTAATCAACATGAGAATGTGTCTTTGGTCTTTATCTGTCTGTGTTGCTGCTATAAAGTGTTTTGGATCTTTCAGGTTTTTTTTTGAAGACTCCAAAAACCTCCAGGGGAAATGCTGCTTGGCATGCATATTCTCCTAGCATGCACCCACAAGTTTAATCAAACAGGTCAGAATTCCCTTTCTTGTAACAACAGAGAATCCACAACATCAAACTGGAAAAGCGGCATTAGAAAATCTACACCCAAAAGCAAAGGTACTGTTAAAAATCTTACTCAGGGGCGCAGCACTAAATTCTGAGCCCCCATACACAAGACTCCTTAAGACCCCCCAACGCTAAACCAAACGCTGCCACACTTGGTATGTTTAAGTGCACTAAAGATTAATTATTCAATGGATTTGGTGCACCAGCTTTTTAAAACACATGTCACACTAATCAGGGAATTAACATATCTAGAAAATATCTAAGTACACTTCCCTTCCCGGTAAGGTCTATTCAGGTGTACTGGAGAGGAGGCTACGCCGGATAGTCGAACCTCGGATTCAGGAGGAACAGTGTGGTTTTCGTCCTGGTCGTGGAACTGTGGACCAGCTCTATACTCTCGGCAGGGTCCTTGAGGGTGCATGGGAGTTTGCCCAACCAGTCTACATGTGCTTTGTGGACTTGGAGAAGGCATTCGACCGTGTACCCCGGGAAGTCCTGTGGGGAGTGCTCAGAGAGTGGGGTAACGGACTGTCTTATTGTGGCGGTTCGCTCTCTGTATAATCAGTGTCAGAGCTTGGTCCGCATTGCCGGCAGTAAGTCGGACACGTTTCCAGTGACGGTTGGACTCCGCCTAGGCTGCCCTTTGTCACCGATTCTAATCATAACCTTTATGGACAGAATTTCTAGGCGCAGTCAGGGCGTTGAGGGTATCTGGTTTGCAGGATTAGGTCTCTGCTATTTGCAGATGATGTGGTCCGGATGGCTTCATCTGGCCAAGATCTTCAGCTCTCACTGGATCGGTTCGCAGCCGAGTGTGAAGCCACTGGGATGGGAATCAGCACCTCCAAGTCCGAGTCCATGGTTCTCGCCCGGAAAAGGTTGGAGTGCCATCTCCGGGTTGGGGAGGAGATCTTGCCCCAAATGGAGGAGTTCAAGTACCTCGGAGTCTTGTTCACGAGTGAGGGAAGAGTGGATCGTGAGATCGACAGGCAGATCGGTGCGGCGTATTCAGTAATGCGGACGCTGTATCGATCCGTTGTGGTGAAGAAGGAGCTGAGCCGGAAGGCAAAGCTCTCGATTTACCGGTCGATCTACGTTCCCATCCTCATCTATGGTCATGAGCTTTGGGTCATGACCGAAAGGACAAGATCATGGGTACAAGCGGCCGAAATGAGTTTCCTCCGCCGGGTGGCGAGGCTCTCCCTTAGAGATAGGGTGAGAAACTCTGTCATCCGGGAGGAGCTCAAAGTAAAGCCGCTGTTCCTCCACATCGAGAGGAGCCAGATGAGGTGGTTCGGGCATCTGGTCAGGATGCCACCCGATCGCCTCCCTAGGGAGGTGTTTCGGGCACGTCTGACCGGTAGGAGGCCACGGGGAAGACCCAGGACACGTTGGGAAGACTATCTCTCCCGGGTGGCCTGGGAACTCCTCGGGATCCCCCGGGAGGAGCTGGACGAAGTGGCTGGGGAGAGGGAAGTCTGGGCTTCCCTGCTTAGGCTGCTGCCCCCGCGACCCGACCTCGGATAAGCGGAAGAAGATGGATGGATGGATGGACTTAACTAAATATAACAACTTCAGTATGAACTGGCTAGAATGTGAATTTAAATAATCGTTATTCACTGAAATATTATAAATCTGTCGATTCAGAGTGTAAATAGCTGATACATGTACTGCAGTGGATAATATAAATCATAACAATATATATTAGGGTTGTACGGTAGTACCGCGATACTAATGAATCATATTCGGCACTATACCGGCTCTTAAAAGTACCGGACCACCACCCGTCGTGTGTTGTAATTACTTCTGAATCACTAATCCTTGTCTCCATGGCGACTAATATAATACAATTATTTCAAGCATCATCCCTGTAAGACGAGTGACTATTGTTTCTGCTTTACTACACACCTCAATACACCACAGTCATAACGTAGTGTTAAAAATGCTCTCTAATTGGCAAAGATCAAATGTAACTATGTCCGTTCTTTAAACATCAAGAAGATTACTTTACTTTTAAAAATACTGTACACGAATGAATGAAGTGTATACTTGGTCAACAGCAATACATGTCAAAGGGGTGGCTGTATGAATAACTGTCATAAACATGTGCCATATAGTGAAACCATACCAAACAACAATGACAAACACATTTTGGGAGAATATTTGGACCGCAACACAACATAAACACTACAGAACAAATTCCCAGAATTCCCTGCAGCACCAACTCTTCCGGGACACTACAATATAAACAAACGTCATTGGTGGATCTACACCTAACATCCACTGTAATGATACCAAGTGCAATAGCGTATCTAGTCGATAATACAATGATTACATTGATATTTCTTATTGTCACAAAATTGTTTTTCCTTTTTTTAAATGTATATTATGTTTATAAACTCAGGAAATATGTCCCTGGACACATGAGGACTTTGGATATGACCAATGTATGATCCTGTAACTATTTGGTATTGGATCGATACCCAAATTTGTGGCATCATCCAAAATTAATGTAAAGTATCAATTAACAGAAGAATAAGTGATTATTATATTTTAACAGAAGTGTACATAGAACATGTTAAAAGAGAAAATAACCAGATATTAACAGTAAATGAACAAGTAGATTAATAATTCATTTTCTACCACTTGTCCTTAATAATTTTGACAAAATAATAGAATGATAAATGACACAATATGTTACTGCATATGTCAGCAGACTAATTAGGAGTCTTTGTTTGTTTACTTACTACTAAAAGACAAGTTGTCTAGTATGTGCACTATTTTATTTTAGGACAAACTTGCAATAATAAACATATGTTTAATGTACCCTAAGATTTTTTGTTAAAATAAAGCCAATAATGACATTTTTTTGTGGTCCCTTTTATTTAGAAAAGTACCGAAAAGTACCGAAATAAATTTTGGTACCGGTACCAAAATATTGATATTGGGACAACACTAATATATAATCATTAATATTATTATTGCATCTCTTTGAGTAAATGTCCCTCTGTCTTTGAAAGCTAGTGACGCCTCAGTTTATAACTTTAATCTAGAGCAGTGGTACTTAACCTTGTTGGAGGTACCGAACCCCACCAGTTTCATACGCGCATTCACCGAACCCTTCTTTAGTGAAAAATAAAACGTTTTTTTTTTCAAATTCTGGTGCACAAAATTAACCGTGCATCAACATCACCTTGTTCAAAGAACAAAACCAACAGAGTGCATGAACTCACAACAAATTACACACATGCAAATCAGTCTGACTTCTGCTGTTGCCGTATCCATAAAGCCGATAGGGAGACGTTTTTATTCACACGATGAGTTGGGTGTGTCTTGACCTCCGCGGCGGAGGCTCCGTCGAACCCCTGAGGCTGACTCACCGAACCCCGAGGGTTCGATCGAACCCAGGTTAAGAACCACTGATCTAGAGTCTTTGAATGCACCACAGTTGGGCATCAAGATGCAAGAGTGAAACATAATAATGCCACAGATAGATTTATAATATGTTTTACCTTTCTTCTAGCACTTAATCCTTGTTCCAAAATCCTGGTGATGTGTGTGAATGCTTAAAGGTGAGCTTTGATGACTTTATGACGTCTGTGTTGAGTAAAGCGTACAAAGTTATGTAGCCTTAGACATTCTTAATTTTATTCAAACAACCTTAATATTAAATTTTTACGGCTGTATAATTTTATATGAACATCTTTTAACATTTATGACGTATTTATGATGCTTCTGCTCACATTACTTTGAGTTTATGGGCATGTTTATGCTTTCCATGCAACTTTCCTGACTTGGAGTTGGTCCGTCTAGTTTTATCATGCAAAATGGTGGTTACTGTTATTGTCTGGTGGCTATGACGGAAAACAGCATTAAATATATGCACGTCTACATTTTGTTACATGCTTGTACAGTGGTCCAACCCTCAGGGTGTGAGGTTTACTTCATTTTCCAGCTTGCTGGAATATATTACACAACCACTGTAGACTTCGACTTTGTGGATTATTTTGTGTATTTTTGTGTATTTCTATCGTGTAAAGTGACTGCAGCAAGGAGGGAATCCATTGATTAAAAAAACAAATCAGTGCAGGGTATTCTTGCATGGATTGTGTGTGTGCTAAGGGGCCAGTGCTGGAAGCCTGAATCAGTGGAACCAAAAGGTTTATTTCAAAACCGAGCAAAAGGAACAGAATAAACTACAATTATACAATGATAACAATGAATAAATGCATTTGTTCATGTTGTGCAACACTTTTTATATCCAAAGCCGCTTTCTTCAAAAACTTTCTTTCCCTCTTGGAAAAAAACAATAAAGACGGATACAATCTTCTCTTACAAGCAAGACTGGCCTTTTAATAATGTCACTGCATAATTGGTTTGTGAAACATTCAGTGGCCCTAACTGAATGAGCCTCAAGGAATACACGAGCGAGAGAGAAGAGAGGAGGGAAAGTCCAGGCAGAGCGAGGAATAATACCACCGATAGAAATCAGACATCAGACTACCCTTCAGTGTCACTCCATGACTGTCTTTCACTCCAATGTGATTAACTTCCGAAGGGACTAACAACTTTTCAATAAAAGCAATGAGCACATAAAAAGGATTCGACTTAAGTTATTTTTTAGTAATTGTAATGTTCATTGAGTGTGGTTAGAAGATGACTAGGAAAAATGGAAACTAGTGTATTTGTTACGGTCTTGTGTTGCCGTTTTTTAGTCTGGACTCCAGGATGCAGAGCAAAAAAGAACAAGTGCAGGGAAAAGCCACTTTTCTATGGCACAAAAAATAACAAAAAGAAATCCAGTGCAGCAGGGAAGTGCACTGAAGACAAACACTTGTCAAGGTACAAAGCACAATCATCCAGCACCAGCAAGGAGCAACAGGTGAAACTAAATAGGCTTGATTAAGTAATGGGAAATGGGTGTGCTGGCAAGAACGAGAACGATCGCCTTCGGCTTTGGGGCTGCGTTTTGTGCATTTTGTCATGCCTTCTTCATACCAAGGGTGAGTCCATAGTGTGATAAATGGCTGATTGAATGAGTGGGTTGGATTTAATGTGAACAACGTAATTAGTCAACCGTCACCTGTTTGCCAATTTAATTGGCGGCATTTTAAGCTTGCGAACCCGTAAAATCCATAAATTAGCCACAGTGGTACTATTGTTGTTGTGCCTTTTGTTCTATTTGCCATCAAACACTGACCTCACATTAAAGAAGAATTGGTAGAACATGGATGGACGGATGGATGAACTGTTTTCAGTCGTTGCATAAAGTGGCATCCACACCTCACCAGACGTAACACACAGCTTTGTATGACGCGCAGGGTTCAAATTGTGGGGATGAAAGTAGCGGCTTATAGTGCGAAAATGACAGCAGTATATAATATAATCCTTTGTGTGGTTACCTGCTAATTTCTATGTATGAATCTCAAAAACACAAATAAAAGACACACAAAGTACAGTCTTATAAAGTCTTGGTTAATTTTCAGAGTTGTGCATGGTTTGAATTCGAACGGTTATCTTTCCATTCCGGTTACGATTCCGGTTCCTCGTTTCGATTATGGTTTCAAGCGATTCTCGATTGTGACTTTTTTAAGAGGCATGGTCAAAAATGTACTTACGGGGCTATTTTCAACCAGTATACAGTATAAATATACTAACTTAGCTATTAGCTAGTCTGCTCCTGGTGGGTTTTACTTTGTGTGTAACATGTTTAGCCTTGTCTTTCAGTGCTCCAGTGTTAATGTTACTTGTAAGAAATGAAGTTTATTTGCCACAACAAACGATTATTGACTTTGGAGAGTAGCTCCACGCTGAGTATGAAGATACAGCTAGCTGCTGTGGAGATCATTTTACCAGGTAGCGGATTGAGTATTGAAAATAAGAAACATTGTTTAAAAATTTGGATGATTCCAGGAGAATCGGAATGTAAGACCCGGTTCCCATCAATGCCCAGCCCTACAGTAGTAATTTGTCATGCTGTCAAACGTTCTTTTTTTTTTTCCAATCAGATTAATCACACTTTGATTTTTGATCAATCACGAATAATCACTATTAATTACTTGCTAAATTAACTTTAAAAAATGTTCAACATGTTGACACAAATTCAATTTTATTGACAGGATATCATACAGGAGCATTTTTAAGTATGTTTTATTTGAATGTCATTTATTTGCACAAAACTTGGTAACAATACGGTATAAAGTGCACATTTTGAACCATTCTGCACTGATATTGCAAATATGGTGCTGATGGACTAACCACATCCATAAACACAACTTTGACGAGTGCACTCAAAATAAATTGCGTAATTAATCTGTGTTTATTCATGCTAACAGTCCTAGTATTTTTTTTTAAAGTTGAGTTGACACTTTTTCAACCTGAATAATTTATCTATTCTGATATAGCGCATGTCACATCGACAGTTTCCAAGTACAATTCAATCACAGTCAGTGAACACAGGCCCTGAAATTGAAAACACTGATTGCATTATTAGTCGCTGATACAATGCTTCAGCCACACACCTGTAAAAGACATTAACGTCTACAATAGTGCTTAATGGCTTCTTCTTTTTCATGTTTCCTCTTCCCACCATGTTCCTCTCCAACCATCACCTTCATTTATCAGCTCATCTCGCTATGAGGTGATACCTTATTGTGTGGGGTTTTTTCTGCTAATAGCTGGTAACATTAGTAAAACCCTTCATCATCTCAAGTGCCAAGGCGACCCCAAACCTCGACAATTCCATCGCCTTGTAATTAATGAGCGCTGCTTTTAACGATTTTGAGTGCATGCTCTACTGACTGATGAAATGTTTGGGGAATGCGTTACCGGGTCACCGTGATTACCGGGGCATCTCATCAATGATGGAATGTTAATGAAGAGGCTAGGTGTAGCTGACATGTGTCCGAGCAGGTGTGGCCATGCTATTAGGTACTGGCTTATCAAAATGACATTAGATGGATGATTGTAATCACCATTAAGGAGTTCTCCAAGACTCTTCGTCCTATAGACACATATTTTACACTCTCGTCTACCAATACCATAAAGGTGACTGACATATGTGTTATTTAAGTGTCAACTTCATATCAGTTCAGTATAGTCTCAGTTTATTTTGAATATGCATACAATACGATGTAATGCATCATATATTTTCCAGGTGTTAATCCAATCCATAATTTAATTCCACATATGGATATGCTAAAGGTTTTAAGTGTTGTACGCGCATACAAATGTTTTAAATTAAAATTTCCTCTAAGGCTATATTTCTCCTCTTTTGTTGAGAAGAATTGTTGTACATTTTTGGGTAGCAGGTTATATAGTTTGCTTTGTACATCATTTTAGCTGTTTGGAAATGCACCAATTTATTGAATTCGAATATGTTTGATTCAATAAATAAATGTTCTCTATATCCAACATTATGTATTATTCGAACTGATCTTTTTTGTAACACCGTTAGTGAATGAAGCGCACATTTGTAATTGATTCCCCATATTTGTGCACAATAACTCAGATATGGTAACACTAGCGAGCAGTAGAAAATAAGAAGTGATTTTTTTGTCCATAACATATTTTGCTTTATTCGTTATTGACATGTTTCTTGCTACTTTATGTTGTATAGTTTTTACATGAGGTTTCCAGTTCATTTTATCATCTATTATTCCACGCAAAAATGTTTTTTTTTTTACCCTTTCAATATCTACTCCATCTATTTGTATTTGTTTGACTTTCCCTTCTACTGTCACCAAATAACATTTTTTTTAGTTTTTCTGAGATTCGAAGATAGTCTGTTTTTGTCAAACCATCTTTTTAATGTGTTCATTTCTTCTGTTGTTATTTGTATTAGCTTCTGTGTGTTCTCTCCTGAACAAAATGCAGTCGAGTCATCTGCTAATAATACTAACTTTAAGTCCTTTGTAACTTTACTAATGTTGGTTATGTAATGATTGAACAATTTTGGTCCAAGTATTGATCCCTGAGGTACGCCACAAAATACATTCAACTCTGGAGAAGTGTGTTTGCCTATTTTCACATATTGCTTCCTGTTGGTTAAGTAGCTTCTTACCCAGTTCAAGACCAACTCTCTGTCAGGACTTGATCAAGAATAGGACTCAGATGCAGAGTGGAGAGCAATCCGGCAGGCTTTTATTTTGAATGTTATTTTTTCACCTCCAGAGTCAGGGCAATACAACAATGGCTATATCTGACAACTAGCCGAAAAGGTTCCACAAAAAGGGAACAACCAAAAATCACTCCGAAAGGAGGAAACAAAAATATCAATCGCGAACTATACATAGCGCGGAATACAACTATGAAATTGATCAATAACAAAAAACGCTCCAAAAGGATGCGGAAACAATGGTTTTAAAACTTTGACACTGTTTCTGATCTAGAAAAATTAACAAAATTTCACTCAAAAAGTTTAGGAAAATCAGGAACTGTAAGAATAAACTGAAACTCACCACTTCGACTGCAAAACGTTATAGCAAAAAATCACTCTGCTGAGGAGGATAAAAGGAAACTCAAAATACCAACAAGGGAATTCAGGATCAGGATACTCAAAGCAAGACGAAACAAGGCTTGGGCATGAGGCTGGAGATGTACGAGACAACGAGACATTCTGGCACAGAACAAAGGGAGTCGTGGGCTTATAAGACACATAGGGGTAATGGGGAACAGATGGAAACAATCAGGGATCAGGGATGACGTCAGATTGATGACACAAAAGGAAGGGCAAGTGACCTGAAAAGAGGAGAGTTAATTTTCAAACTAAAACATGAAATTTACAACACAGAAAAAACCAAGACAAGACATCCCTCACCACGGTGTGACACCCTCTGATTCCACCCCTTTCTAATTTGTTTACTAAGATACTGTGATTGATTGTGTCAAATGCTTTTGTTAAATCTTTAAACACTGCAGTATATATAACAAATTAGAACAGTATGGCATCAGAGGGTTGGTCTTGACCTGAGTAAGAAGCTACTTATACATACAGTATTTAGCAAATGTCTGTAGTATGATATGAAACACTACTGTACTTTGAGTTAACCTTCAATTTTGTCAGCATAGGACTTCAGCAAATAGGACAGGCTTTTGAAAAAAAAAAATTCTGACATATTATAATGCTCAATTAAAACATGAGTTAGACTTCATTTGTTTAAATGGTAATGCTGGATGATGGCATTCTTGGTGCTACACAGGCTTATACAAATAGATATGATACATGAAACTAATAACACTATACACATTTTATTCATTGGTCCACTTCAATGTTTAGTTTATGTTGAGCATACAAGATTGAGATTGAAGGTGCCTCTTGAAAACAATGTGTCCTCTGTAGTGGACATACCTACTTACATACATTGGCGTTGCTAGGCCTATTTTAGGGGGGCTCAAGCCCCCCTAAAATATTCTTAAGCCCCCCTAAATAATTTGGTGTTAAAAAAAAAAATATATATATATATATATATATATATATATATATATATATATATATATATATATTTCTTTTTTTTTTTTTTTTTTTCAAATACATGCCGACATATTCATTATAAAGTGGCCCGAATATGAGTTTAAATAAATAATCATATAACCTGTCATTATTCACTCAGTTTCCCCTCACTTCATAGCGTAAGGTAGAGAGCCCCTTTCGTGCGTCAGTATCCAATCCATTGCACTTGTTCATATAGAAAATGCCAACATCACTCAAAATCCAGTACGCATTTTCTCTGTGACCTTGCTTGCGGTCCTGCAGGTGTACGAAGCAAATTAGCACACAGCACTGCAGAACAAGAACGTGAACGGATGCAAAATGGACATAAGAAACTTTTTCAAGAAAGTAAGTATTCATCACTGCTTGTATTAAAATCTATTAGCTCCACTTTACACCAGGTCTGTTTGACAAAAAGTTACATTCCCACTCTAAAAAAATACTGCTACTTAGTTAGCTAGTTAGCCTGAAATGCATCATGAAGTTCCTGGTTATTTATAAAGTTAAATGTGCACTCTTTTTTACCAATTGCTATCTTTGGGGTTACTTCCTTCTGGAGCATCAGCTGTGTTTCTCACTTTACACATGGAGGAGAACAGGAGCTGAGCTCATTCACGTATGACTGTCATCAGTAGATAATGATAATAATCACTCCACAACCCCTATTGACCTGTAGGAGTCAGGGCAGAGGAGCACATAAAGTGAGAGGGGAGAGGCCTCTACTGGAAAGGTGAGTAGGAGAATAATGATACATATAAATAAATATTAAAACATTTTTTTTTTTTTAATGGCTTATTGATAAGCCATTTGTTTGATTTATTTCTGGGTGGATCATGTTGACTATTGGTCCTCCTAATTGTCAATCATTCTGGTGATGTTACGTAAGGACATATATATATGAATATATATATATATATATATATATATATATATATATATATATATATATATATATATATACACACACATACATATATATATATATACACACACATACATATATATATATATATATATATATATATATATATATATATATATATATATATTATTTATATAATAGATTGTATTTGTAATCTATTTTACATTTGATTCCAAATCTCAAAGTGCTACAGAATTACAACCATTGGCGTTGTTAGGCCTATTTTGGCGTTGTAATAAATAAAAAAATAAAAAATGGCTTATCAAAAAGCCATTTGTTTTATTTGATTGATATATATATATATATATATATATATATATATATATATATATATATATATATATATATATATATATTTAATAATACCACCTTAACATTTGACAACCAAACAATTACACAAGGCGAATCAGTAAAGAATCTGGGTATTATCTTCGACCCAACTCTCTCGTTTGAGTCACACATTAAGAGTGTTACTAAAACGGCCTTCTTTCATCTCCGTAATATCGCTAAAATGCGTTCTATTTTATCCACTAGCGACGCTGAGATCATTATTCATGCGTTCGTTACATCTCGTCTCGACTACTGTAACGTATTATTTTCGGGTCTCCCTATGTCTAGCATTAAAAGACTACAATTGGTACAAAATGTGGCTGCTAGACCTTTGACAAAAACAAGAAAGTTTGATCATATTACGCCTATACTGGCTCACCTGCACTGGTTTCCTGTGCACTTAAGATGTGACTTTAAGGTTTTACTACTTACGTATAAAATACCACACGGTCTAGCTCCATCCTATCTTGCTGACTGTATTGTACCATATGTCCCGGCAAGAAATCTGCGTTCAAAGAACTCCGGCTTATTAGTGATTCCCAGAGCCCAAAAAAAGTCTGCGGGCTATAGAGCGTTTTCTATTCGGGCTCCAGTACTATGGAATGCCCTCCCGGTAACAATTAGAGATGCTACCTCAGTAGAAGCATTTAAGTCCCATCTTAAAACTCATTTGTATACTCTAGCCTTTAAATAGCCCCCCTGTTAGACCAGTTGATCTGCCGTTTCTTTTCTTTTCTCCTCTGCTCCCTTCTTCCTTGTGGGGGGGGGGGGGGGGGGGGGGGGGGGGGGGCACAGGTCCGGTGGCCATGGATGAAGTGCTGGCTGTCCAGAGTCGGGACCCGGGGTGGACCGCTCGCCTGTGCATCGGCTGGGAACATCTCTGCGCTGCTGACCCGTCTCCGCTCGGGATGGTGTCCTGCTGGCCCCACTATGGACTGGACTCTTACTATTATGTTGGATCCACTATGGACTGGACTCTCACAATATTATGTCAGACCCACTCGACATCCATTGCTTTCGGTCTCCCCTAGAGGGGGGGGGGGTTACCCACATATGCGGTCCTCTCCAAGGTTTCTCATAGTCATTCACATTGACGTCCCACTGGGGTGAGTTTTTCCTTGCCCTTATGTGGGCTTTGTACCGAGGATGTCGTTGTGGCTTGTGCAGCCCTTTGAGACACTTGTGATTTAGGGCTATATAAATAAACATTGATTGATTGATTGATATTTTACGTAACATCACCAGAATGATTGACAATTAGGAGGACCAATAGTCAACATGATCCACAACATCCTCTATCCATCCATCCATTTCTACCGCTTATTCCCTTTGGGGTCGCGGGGGGAGCTGGAGCCTATCTCGTATACCTTTAAGTCTTTCTTATATATATATATATATATATATATATATATATATATATATATATATATATATATATATATATGCTGTATGTATGAAAGACTTAATATGTATTTATATATATATATATATAAGAAAAACCCAGACACCATCTTTGTAGTCATTTTTCTCCTGCGTGGACTTCAGTCTTCCTTTACAATGAGTGAAGCTGCACGAAACCTTGTGTCTGCAATTGTAAATAATTTAGTTTTTAAGTTTTGTGTTTCTTGTAGAATCCATATAAAGTAATATACATTAGCCTATTGTTAAAATAAAATAAAAAAAATCATCATTAAATATATTTGTTTTATTGTATTGTTACATTAATAGCTGTTGTATTGTTATAGGATGGCTTGTTAAACATTTCATAGGATTTTCAGAGGGAGGAAAAACCAAGACATTTAATACAAAATGTAAAATGAATAAATACCTAAAAAGAAAAAAAATGGTAAAAGCCATCGTCCCGGAGAGCATTTAATTTCGTCCTGTGCATTGTTTTTACCGTCCCCGGGACGACGGCACTACGTTAATCTCAAGGCCTGGAAGTTACATTTTATTGTTTGCATTATTTGTTTCAGCATTGAAATTTGAAGATGGTCCCTCAGCTCTTTGACAGCTTTGGCTCTTTTTCAGATCAGCAGACGGACTCTAAGTTTTTCTTATTTATAGTATATATAAACGTTTCTCATTTCTATTCAGACTTCCATATATATTTAATTTCCTTAATGACTTGCCATAATATATATATATATATAAATATATTATATACAAGCCAAATTATCCCGATCCAGATATTACTTTAATTCAAGTAATTAAGTAATATTTCCAGGGCTTGAATTTACAACCATTTTAGTCACATATGTGCCCAAAATGTAATCTGTGCAACTTCAAAATATTTGGGAACAAACAATTATTGTATTGTGAGCGAAAGTCGTGGCATTCGCCTCTATGTTGTGAATGAATAACATAGAGGCTAATGCCATGACTTTCATTGTGTTTCAGTGTATCCTAAAGGATCATGCAAGTAATTGTTTCTTGTTGATGCTGTAAACAAAATGTCACTGTGCAAACCCATGTTTGTTGTTGTACTGAACACAGATTGAAGATAAACCGACTGAAATAATAATAATAACAATGAATAATATCTAAGTCTTGGTTAGCCGTTTGTGAAGTTTTGTGGTTGTGCGCTACGTTCGCTCACATCCTGTGCATCTCCTGGGGGCTAAGCCCCCCCTGTCCTTAAAAGCTAGTGACGCCCCTGCTTACATACATGTCTACTGCAAAAGACGCTGGTTCTCAGAAGGATACAATTCCCTATCACGTTGAGAGTGTCTCACAAAAGTGAGTAAACATATATCAAAATACATTATATAGAACATTTATAACACAAAGATCTACAAAGGCAGAAAACAAGTACAAAACGTATAAGAACAAGCTAACTAACATACTACAAACTTGTAAGAAAGAGTAATGGTGCTAAGAAGGATTATCCTAAATACTGTAAATGTAAAATGTAAAAACTGACAATATTAATAAAGTAGTTGAAAGCTTCAATAAGTACTTTGTGAGCATTGGACCAAATCTGGAGGAAAAGATTCCAGATCCTGAGTCAGTTGAGGACTTGAATGACGACACTACAGACAGTAATCCCCACTCAATGTTCCTCGAAGGTGTGACAAAAGAGGAAATAATCAAAATTGAGAGAAAATTTAAATCCAAGACCTCAATTGATTGTAACGGCATTGATATGGAAAAAATAAAAAAGGGTATTGATTTCAGAACCTTCAATATTCATCAGTAACCTATAATTCCTAACAGGCTAATTCCCAGACAAAATGAAAATAGCAAAACTCGTACCACTTTTATAAGACCGTAGACAAACATCAGTTTACAAACTACAGACCTGTTTCTCTACTCCACAATTTTCTAAAATTATTGAAAAACTGTTTAACAACAGATTGGCCAAATTAACAAATAAAAATGAAACACAAACAACCAATACGGAGACGGATACAGAGGCTCTGTATCCGTCTCCGTATTGGTTGTTGTCTCTGTAACAGAGCCAACATTTCAACATCAATGTCATTAGTCGAAATAACGGAAGATATCAACAATGCAATAGATAGTAAACAGTGCGCAGTGGCGGTGTATATGAATTTAACAAAAGCATTTGACACTATCAATCATAATATCTTAGTAAACAAATTAGAACGGTATGGCATCAGAGTGTTGGTTTTGAACTGGGTAAGAAGCTACTTAACAGTAAGCAATATGTGAAAATAGTAGAACACATATCTACAGAGCTAAAAATATCTTGTGGCATACCTCAAGGATCAATACTGGGACTAAAATTGTTCATTCTTTATATAAACAACATTTGGAAAGTTACAAAGGACTTAAAGTTAGTATTATTTGCAGTTGACTCAAATGTAGTTTGTTCATGAGAGAATACACATAAGCTAATACAATTAACAAAAGAAGAAATGAACAAAATAAAAAGTTTGACAAAAACAGACTATCTTTGAATCTCAGAAACTAAAATAATGTTATTTGGTAACAGTAGAAGGGAAAGTCAAACACAAATACAAATAGACAGAGAAGCTATGGAAAGAGTAAAATAAAACATTTTTTGGGTGTAATAGACAATAAAATGAACTGGAAACCTCATGTAAAAAACATACAATATAAAGAGCAAGAAATATTTCTAAATCACTCCATATTTTCTACTGCTCGCTAGTGTTACCATATCTAAGCTATTGTGTAGAAATATGGGGAAACAACTACAATATGTGCTTCATTGACTAACGGTGTTACAAAAAGCATCAATTAGAAAAATACATAATGTTGGATATAGAGAACATACAAATCCTTTAATTATAGAATCAGAAATATTGAAATTCAACAACTTGGTACATTTGCAAACAGCTAAAATTATGTACAAAGCACACTATAACCTGCTACCCAAGAATGTACAACAATTCTTCTCAACAAAAGAGGAGAAATATAACCTTAGAAGGAAATCGAATTTAAAACATTTGTATGCACATACAACACTTAAAACCTTTACACGGTATTAAATTATGGAATCAAACAAAGCCATAAATGATTCAGTTTAAGAGACTGTTCAAACTACAAGTGTTCACAAAATACAAGAAAGAAGAATTTTGATAAACATCTTGAACCTTAAAAAAAAAAAAAAAAGATTATTAATGTATCTAAAATGTGTTTACCTACTTATAGTATATTAATTAATTTATTATTTATGTATTCATTTATTCACTGTTCTGTTACAAGCAGAAAACAAAGAAATTGAAATAAAACTGATGTGATATGAAAAGGGTTGAGGATTAAATAAGCTCTGCTTCTTCCTACTCCTTTTCCGACGCGCTGTAATGAAACAACTGGAAATATGGGATGCATTCCATTGTAATTGTATTGTATGCATACTCGAAATAAACTGAAACTGAACTGAACACCTCACATTTCAGCACCCATTTTTATTAGTTAGTCTTCAGGGGAAAGACTAAAATAATTCAACCTGGATATACAGTAGTTCCTCAATTTATGACATTAATTGGTTCCAAGACTGGCTCTTAACTCAAAATATTTGTATGTCAAGTCAATGTCTCCCCATAAAATGAATTAAAATCAATTAAATTGGTGCTTGCCCAATATTGCGTGTACGCCCAAGCTGTACACTGACCACTCTCAAGTGTAGTCACTTAAAGGCCTACTGAAACCCACTACTACCGACCACGCAGTCTGATAGTTTATATATCAATGATGAAATCTTAACATTGCAACACATGCCAATACGGCCGGGTTAGCTTACTAAAGTGCAATTTTAAATTTTGCGCAAAATATCCTGCTGAAAACGTCTCGGTATGATGACGCTACGCGTGACGTCACGGATTGTAGAGGACATTTTGGGACAGCATGGTGGCCAGCTATTTAGTCGTCTGTTTTCATCGCAAAATTCCACAGTATTCTGGGCATCTGTGTTGGTGAATCTTTTGCAATTTGTTCAATGAACAATGGAGACAGCAAAGAAGAAAGCTGTAGGTGGGAAGCGGTGTATTGCGGCCGGCTTCAGCAACACAAACACAGCCGGTGTTTCATTGTTTACATTCCCGAAAGATGACAGTCAAGCTTTACCATTGGCCTGTGGAGAACTGGGACAACAGAGACTCTTACCAGGAGGACTTTGAGTTGGATACGCAGACACGGTACGTGAGTTTCAGTCAATCAGCTGCGTAACTGCGGCTTCCAAACATTTGATCGCTTGCCCGTACGTGCGTGCCGCTATGTGCATGTCACGTACGTAACTTTGGGGACTTTGGGGAAATATATGTGCTGTATGAACTTTGGGGAGGTGAGCGATACTTTGGGCTGTGGGATTGAGTGTGTTGTGCAGGTGTTTGAGTTGTATTGGCGGGTTATATGGACGGGAGGGGGGAGGTGTTTGTTATGCGGGATTAATTTGTGGCATATTAAATATAAGCCTGGTTGTGTTGTGGCTAATAGAATATATATACGTCTTGTGTTTATTTACTGTTTTAGTCATTCCCAGCTGAATATCAGGTCCCACCCGCCTCTCACAGCATCTTCCCTATCTGAATCGCTCCCACTGCCCTCTAGTCCTTCACTCTCACTTTCCTCATCCACAAATCTATCATCCTCGCTCAAATTAATGGGGAAATCGTCGCTTTCTCAGTCCGAATCGCTCTTGCTGCTGGTGGCCATGATTGTAAACAATGTGCAGATGTGAGGAGCTCCACAACCTCTGACGTCACGCGCATATCGTCTGCTACTTCGGTACAGGCAAGGATTTTTTATCAGCGACCAAAAGTTGCGAACTTTATCGTCGATGTTCTCTACTAAATCCTTTCAGCAAAAATATGGCAATATCGCGAAATGATCAAGTATGACACATAGAATGGACCTGCTATCCCCGTTTAAATAAGAAAATCGCATTTCAGTAGGCCTTTAAAGCCATCACCATTATTTGACATATGGCAACCATTATTTAATTGCCATGCAAAAGCAGTTTTTGGCAGTATTTGTTTCCCTAAAATGGATTTACAGTCACAAATCTTTACTGGGTTGTTATTCCACTTGTCCTGTGCATAGTGTGGGTGGGTGTATGCGCTGTTAGGCTGCAAGTCTGGAGGTCATGATGCTTCCTAATCCATAAGGATTGGCTTCCTTCACATACGGACAGCTGCCCGAATTGCCCTTGTGCTGCAAGTCTAAAATTCTCTTTTGGCTTTACCAACTACCCTAACCATCTACAAAACACACACACACACACACACACACACACACACACACACACACACACACACACACACACACGCACACACACTCTACCTTTCCTTCAATCATTTTCCAAGTGTCTTGGATGCAAACCATTTTTTTCACCCAGTTTATGCATAATAAATAAATTGTGCATGTACCACAACACTTCTACAGGTTGAAGGGGTAAACAGCAAATAAGTGTGACTGTTACCCCACAAAAAGTATGACTGTCAGGCAAGTATAAAGAAAATAGAACCACTACATGACGTGAATAATTTAAGCCAAAATAAAGTACAACTACAAAAGTACTGGGAGAGCACAGACCTCCCACAGGTTCTATCTACCAATAGTAAAAAAAAGTCCTGAATCCAGACAGTAATCCGGATCAACCCCAAAATGTAATAATTTGTTCCTAAGCCCGACATTTTCTGAAAGTTTCATCAAAATCTGCCCATAACTTATAGAGCTATCAATAGTGGAATGAAATAAAAGTAATGAACACTTCAGTCAGTCATCCACTATCTTTGTCTCTGGGGCGGTATAGCTCGGTTGGTAGAGTGGCTGTGCCAGCAACTTGAGGGTTCCAGGTTCAATCCCCGCTTCCGCCATTCTTGTCACTGCCGTTGTGTCCTTGAGCAAGACACTTTACCCACCTGCTCCAAGTGCCACCCACACTGGTTTAAATTCAACTTGGATATTGAGTTTCATTATGTAAAGTGCTTTGAGTCACTATAGAAACGTGCTATATAAATATCATTCACTTCACACTTCACTCTGTGGGTCAAGGCAAGTCCGCTTGCATACACACAGAAAAGTTGAGGCTCGTAATATAAACTTATGGTAACGTAGTACTAATAGTCCGGATCATCCCCAGAATGTAATCACTTGTTCCTTATCCCATTTCGGAAAATTTCCAGGAAGGCGGATAAAAATCCGCCCGTAACATTTTGATGAAAAAAAACGGAGTGAAATCTCTTGTCTGTCTTCACTATCTTTATCTCTGTGGGGCCGCTAGCATTGACACACAGGCAGAAATGTTAACGTAAGGTAAATGTAAGGTAAACAGTTGAAATTATATAGATCAGGCCCAAAATCTAATGAGCTTTAAAGGGGAACATTATCACCAGACCTATGTAAGCGTCAATACATACCTTGATGTTGCAGAAAAAAGACCATATATTTTTTTAACCAATTTCCGAACTCTAAATGGGTGAATTTTGGCGAATTAAACGCCTTTCTATTATTCGCTCTCGGAGTGATGACGTCACAACGTGACGTCACATCTGGAAGCAATCCGCCATTTTCTCACTTTCGTCGGTGTGTTGTCGGAGGGTGTAACAACACGAACAGGGACGGATTCAAGTTGCACCAGTGGCCCAAAGATGCGAAAGTGGCAAGAAATTGGATAAAATTTGTTCAAAATACAAGGGTGTGGGGAAAGCCGACGAAATGGTCAGTCGTTTGTTCCGCACACTTTACCGGCGAAAGCTATGCTACGACAGAGATGGCAAGAATGTGTGGATATCCTGCGACACTCAAAGCAGATGCATTTCCTACGATAAAGTCAAAGAAATCTGCCGCCAGACCCCCATTGAATCTGCCGGAGTGTGTGAGCAATTCAGGGACAAAGGACCTCGGTAGCACGGCAAGCAATGGCGGCAGTTTGTTCCCGCAGACGAGCGAGCTAAACCCCCTATCGACCCTAGCTTCCCTGGCCTGCTGACATCAACTCCAAAACTGGACAGATCAGCTTTCAGGAAAAGAGAGCGGATGAGGGTATGTCTACAGAATATATTAATTGATGAAAACTTTATTCATTACTCGCGGTTTTACGTAAATTATTATACATAAACTGTGTTTACCAATAATTTAGCTTAAAAACATTAATTTTTTTCAATCATTCGAGTACATTCGGGTAGTCTTGTGTAATGCAGTATTTTGTGTCTATTTAGGTATGGTTAACCTGAGTGCTGAAATCGTGGAAAAATATATGTTCTTAGCGCGCCTGAAATGGGCTGTCTGCACTCTCAAAGTGCATGTTGTTGCCAAATGTATTTCATATGCTGTAAACCTAGTTCATAGTTGTTAGTAATTATCTTATCAGACAGTGTTAAGCCGCTGAAATCCGAGTCTTAATCCGAGCTAATGTCGCCATACCTTGCTGTTTGTTGGTATTGGCATCACTGTGTGACGTCACAGGAAAATGGACGGGCGTATATAACGATGGTTAAAATCAGGCACTTTGAAGCTTTTTTTTAGGGATATTGCGTGATGGGTAAAATTTTGAAAAAAACTTCAAAAAATAAAATAAGCCATTGGGAACTGATTTTTAATGGTTTTAACCCTTCTGAAATTGTGATAATGTTCCCCTTTAACTTCACTCTGTAACATGCAAGCTATATGTAGCAACTGCTTTAGGGGCATACAAATTCATGATAGTCCAATAAATAAGTCATTCTAAATACCCAAACCCAAACTGGTTTGATTTTACCAGTAATAACCGTTGTTTTTACATTGTTTTACCTTCTACTCCCATAAATGACAGAACATAGTAATTGTGTGGTCAGCTTTGAGTTGCATTACGTTTTTCAATATTCACAACATGTTATTTTACAATAATATAAAAAAAACAACTACATTTTATCATGCATGGTAGGCATTATTTTCTATAGAGAATCTGCCAACATATTTTACATCCTGCAGGGATTTCTAGAAGCATCTCACCACATCCATATATTCAAGCCCAAAATATTCATTCACCTAACACCCTCATTATTTCAACCAACCCAAACTCACCTCACTCTTTCCCTGTCAGTACCTCACCCTCACCCTACTCACGTCATTTTATTAGCAGGAATATTTGAAGAGATGAAAAGCAATTTGTTTGTCCGCTGTGATTGCGGTTAGAAGGCCCGATGACTCATTCCAGTGTAAGGCTAATGGTAAAGTGACCAGAGCTGACGAGAAGCCGGAGACCTTTTTCAATTACACTGGAGGTGAAAGAGCATCCTATTCTATATACCGATGTGCATACCGTTTATATGATGGGTAATAACACTTTTATTCATTAGGGGGGCTTTGAGGGCAATGTAATTTCACATTGATGTTCTATATCTTTAATAATGATATATATCCATCCATCCATTTTCTACCGCTTATTCCCTATGGGGTCGCGGGGGGCGCTGGAGCCTATCTCAGCTACAATCGGGCGGAAGGCGGGGTACACCCTGGACAAGTCGCCACCTCATCGCAGGGCCAACACAGATAGACAGACAACATTCACACTCACACTAGGGCCAATTTAGTGTTGCCAATCAACTTATCCCCAGGTGCATGTCTTTGGAGGTGGGAGGAAGCCGGAGTACCCGGAGGGAACCCACGCAGTCACGGGGAGAACATGCAAACTCCACACAGAAAGATCCCGAGCCCGGGATTGAACCCAAGACTACTCAGGACCTTCGTATTGTGAGGCAGATGCACTAACTCCTCTGCCACCGTGAAGCCCGATATATATATATATATATATATATATATATATATATATACCGTATTTTCCGCACCATAAGGCGCCCTGGGTTAAAAGCCGCGCCTTCAATGAACGGCATATTTCAAAACTTTGTCCACCTATATGCCGCCCGGTGTTGTAAGCCGCATCTAACTGCGCTAAAGGAATGTAAAAAAAAACAGTCAGATAGGTCAGTCAAACTTTAATAATATATTAAAAACCAGCGTTCTAACAACTCTGTTCACTCCCAAAATGTACGCAAATGTGCAATCACAAACATAGTAAAATTCAAAATAGGGCAGAGCAATAGCAACATAATGTTGCTCGAACGTTAATGTCACAACACACAAAATAAACATAACGCTCACTTTCTGAAGTTATTCTTCATTCATAAATCCCTCAAATTATTCTCCTTCGTTGTCCGAATTGAAAAGTTGGGCGAATGTGGGATCCAAAATGTCGTCTGGCGCTGTCTCCCTGCCTCCCTGTCTTGGTGAACGTCACGTGTGTTCGCCTTCTGTCATCCACTGTTCCCACGCAGTTAGCAGTCTAGCTTCGAATGCCCTGTTGACACCAATATCTAGCGGCTGGAGGTCTTTTGTCAATCCACCCGGAATGACGGCGAGTATTGAATTAAGCGCGTAAGCGTGTCTCTTAATGTGATGTTATGAGCTAGCAAATATAACAACTACACTACCCAGCATGCAACGATAGTGACGAGCATGCGCGGTAGCCCTGAGAAGCGTTGTTGTATGCTGGGAGTTAGAATGTGGTTATGAGCACGCTGTGAGTAAACGTTGAGAACTCAGTTAACACGCCTCATCTGCATTATTTATAATTAGACAGACAACACACTTAATAGGAGCCATTTTGGGGTCTTTACATAAACACACAAATGGAAATGAAACGTCACATATCCCAGCATGCACCGCGCGCTTCTTCTACGGGGAAAAAAGATGGCGGCTGTTTACCAAAGTTGCGAGACCGAAACTTTATGAAAATGAATCTTAATATTTATCCATATATAAAGCGCACCGGGTTATAAGGCGCACTGTCAGCTTTTGAGAACATTTGTGGTTTTTAGGTGCGCCTTATAGTGCGGAAAATACGGTGTATATATATATATATATATTTAAAGCCAGTAGCTTTAGATTTAGAGTACTATGAGGTCAAATTGGCATTTCGGGATGAACAATAAAATAATCTACCTGTAAAAATGTACAGTGAGTTTATTGGTATAGTGTACGCAACTTCCTGAATGACTGAAAGGAGAGTTGTGGAAGGTCTGTGCTCTGCACATGAATGCCACACAAAAAGGTTGTCCCCGGTGCAAAAAAAGGTTGGGGACACCTGCTCTAGAGTGGGCATTTTTGTTCTATCAAAAGAAGTTCTCACATTTTACCTCTTAATAATGTATATACCTCATAAATTGACTGGCTTCATCTTTTCCGGGTGATGGTAGCTTATCAAGTACAGTAGTTTGTTTGTCAGTAACATAACTAGTTATTAGGATTTTGAAAAAACAATTCCTCTTAACTTTAATGTAATTGAATGTGGCGCACCGCCACAGCATATTCATTATCGCCACAACTTGAAAATAAGGTTGTTTTTTTTACTCAAAAACAAATTAAAGTAATACGATATATTGTGGCCCCAAGAAGTAATAACACAAAGTCTGACACTATTTTTTACTTTTATTAAAGTTAGTTAAAGTACCAATGATTATCACACACACACTAGGTGTGGTGAAATTTGTCGTCTGCATTTGACCCATCCCCTTGATCACCCCCTGGGAGGTGAGGGGAGCAGTGGGCAGCAGCAGTGCCGCGCCCGGGAATCATTTTTGGTGATTTAACCCCCAATTCCAACCCTTGATGCTGAGTGCCAAGCAGGGAGGTAATGGGTCCCATTTTTTATAGTCTTTGGTATGACTCGGGCAGGGTTTTGAACTCACAACCTACCAATCTCAGGGCAGACACTCTAACCACTAGGCCACTGAGTAGGTTACCAATCTTATTAATAGAGATGTCCGATAATATCGGCCTGCCGATATTATCAGCTGATAAATGCGTTAAAATGTAATAACGGAAATTATCGGTATCTGTTTTTTTATTATCGGTATCTTTTTTTTTTTTTTTTTTTTTTTTTTTTTTTTTATTAAATCAACATAAAAAACACAAGATACACTTACAATAGTGCACCAACCCAAAAAACCTCCCTCCCCCATTTACACTCATTCACACAAAAGGGTTGTTTCTTTCTGTTATTAATGGTGTGGTTCCTACATTATATATCAATATATATCAATACAGTCTGCAAGGGATACAGTCCGTAAGCACACATGATTGTGCGTGCTGCTGGTCCACTAATAGTACTAACCTTTAACCGTTAATTTTACTCATTTTCATTCACTACTAGTTTCAATGTAACTGTTTTTATATTGTTTTACTTTCTTTTTTATTCAAGAAAATGTTTTTAATTTATTTATCTTATTTTATTATTATTATTATTTTTTAAAGTACCTTATCTTCACCATACCTGGTTGTCCAAATTAGGCATAGTAATGTGTTAATTCCACGAATGTATATATCGGTATCGGTTGATATCGGTATCGGTAATTAAAGAGTTGGACAATATCGGAATATCGGATATTGACAAAAAGCCATTATCGGACATCCCTACTTATTATCTGTGTTGGGCCTGCGATGAGGGGGCAATTTATCCAGAGTGTACCCCGCCTTCCACCCGAATGCAGCTGGGATAGGCTCCAGCCACCCTCGCGACCCGAGAGGGGACAAACGGTAGAAAATGGATGGATAGATAGATTATAACAAACAGCACAATTCCGACAGGTTTTACCTCTCATGCAAACACTTTCGTCTCGTGAGACCGTGCTTTCCCGGACACACAACACTTCCTCATTCTGCACCAATCACCTTTCAGGCATGGAGGGTGTGTTTGCAAACATTAGAGAAACTGACATCAAATCCATACCACGTGAACATAAAACATTATCAGTTGTTTGTTACAATATGAATTAATATTTACAGCCTATTATTTGCACACTATTGACTAGTAATGTACAGACAACTTGACCACCGGAAAAAATACTTTGATCAATGGAAACCACGCTACCAAAACTGGATGTAAACAAAATGCATGCCATTGTCTGGAGTGTCGTCAGCATGTCTGTGATGTGGACGTAATTTTAATATTTTCCAGATATTAATATAGACCGCAATCTACAAACTGTGCAAACATTAAGACGACAGTGGCGGCTTTTAAGAAAAGAAAGTGAAACTAGAGCAACAGCACCAAGCAAGTGTGATGTCATGCTCGCTGCAGCTCGTCAAGGACGTCCAGGGACAGAAGTAAAGAATCACTAAACACGAGTACATTTTATAATAACACCAGAAAAAGATGCTAGATTTGTTGCTAGTTCTTTTTCATTAAAAATTAATTAAAAGTATGTTAACACTTAAAAAAATCTTAATAAAGTACCTTGTCCAAAAAGCAGCAACAATTAAAAATATGGCAAAACGATAAAATTATGTTAATACTATCTAATAACAGATTCGTTTTAAACGTGTGTATACATTTTTGAGCATTTTTAAAGAAAATCATCATCGCACATTTTTGCAAATTACTCGGTGACATCATAGTGACCACGCCCAAAACCACGACTCCACCGCCACAGGCATCTTGGCAGTTTAGCGGAAACCCTGGATGTACAAACCCCATTTCCATATGAGTTGGGAAATTGTGTTAGATGTAAATATAAACGGAATACAATGATTTGCAAATCCTTTTCAACCCATATTCAGTTAAATATGCTACAAAGACAACATATTTGATGTTCAAACTGATAAACATTTTTTTTTTTGCAAATAATCATTGACTTTAGAATTTGATGCCAGCAATACGTGACAAAGAAGTTGAGAAAAGTGGCAATAAATACTGATAAAGTTGAGGAATGCTCATCAAACACTTATTTGGAACATCCCACAGGTGAACAGGCAAATTGGGAACAGGTGAGTGCCATGATTGGGTATAAAAGTAGATTCCTTGAAATGCTCAGTCATTCACAAACAAGGATGGGGCGAGGGTCACCACTTTGTCAACAAATGCATGAGCAAATTGTTGAACAGTTTAAGAAAAACCTTTCTCAACCAGCTATTGCAAGGAATTAAGGGATTTCACCATCTACGGTCCGTAATATCATCAAAGGGTTCAGAGAATCTGGAGAAATCACTGCACGTAAGCAGCTAAACCCGTGACCTTCAATCCTTCAGGCTGTACTGCATCAACAAGCGACATCAGTGTGTAAAGGATATCACCACATGGGCTCAGGAACACTTCAGAAACCCACTGTCAGTAACTACAGTTGGTCGCTACATCTGTAAGTGCAAGTTAAAACTCTCCTATGCAAGGCGAAAACCGTTTATCAACAACACTCAGAAACGCCGTCGGCTTCGCTGGGCCTGAGCTCATCTAAGATGGACTGATACAAAGTGGAAAAGTATTCTGTGGTCTGACGAGTCCACATTTCAAATTGTTTTTGGAAACTGTGGGCGTCGTGTCCTCCGGAACAAAGAGGAAAAGAACCATCCGGATTGTTATAGGCGCAAAGTTGAAAAGCCAGCATCTGTGATGGTATGGGGGTGTATTAGTGCCCAAGACATGGGTAACATACACATCTGTGAAGGCACCATTAATGCTGAAAGGTACATACAGCTTTTGGAGCAACATATGTTGCCATCCAAGCAACGTTACCATGGACGCCCCTGCTTATTTCAGCAAGACGATGCCAAGCCACGTGTTACATCAAAGTGGCATCATAGTAAAAGAGTGCGGGTACTAGACTGGCCTGCCTGTAGTCCAGACCTGTCTCCTATTGAAAATGTGTGGCGCATTATGAAGCCTAAAATACCACTACGGAGACCCCCGGACTGTTGAACAACTTAAGCTGTACATCAAGCAAGAATGGGAAAGAATTCCACCTGAGAAGCTTAAAAAATGTGTCTCCTCAGTTCCCAAACGTTTACTGAGTGTTGTTAAAAGGAAAGGCCATGGAACACAGTGGTGAACATGCCCCTTCCCAACTACTTTAGCACATGTTGCAGCCATGAAATTCTAAGTTAATTATTATTTGCAAAAAAAAAAAAAGTTTATGAGTTTGAACATCAAATATCTTGTCTTTGTAGTGCAATTGAATATGGGTTGAAAATGATTTGCAAATCATTGTATTGCGTTTATATTTACATCTAACACAATTTCCCAACTCATATGGAAACGGGGTTTGTAGTTTATTTTCAGACCCGCCAAAGCAAAAGGGCCAGGAAAAAAACTACATTTTTGTTTGATGCCGTCACAGCATTATTGTGAAGATTTTGAAACCGTAATACCGCTGTATCTACAATATAGTTACATCCCTATTAGAAACACCGTAATGGAACTGTGTGGTCTTTACAAGATTATGACAAAACTGCATCACACCTTACACTGTAAACAGACTTTTTTAGGACTTACAAAGCAGGTGTTGATAAACGACTTCCCTGCTGTGAGATGTTACATGATGTTGCTGGTGTACAACCTCTTGTGCTAATAAAAATGATAATATATATATATATTTTTTGCACATATTTATTTACACCAATCATATACAGTACCGATAAGAGTACTAATGAATACCGGTAATTGTTTTGCAAAACCCTCGTCTGGAATTTGAGAGCAAGCTGAACTAAGCCAAACGTAGTTTCTCAAGCTACACACAGTCATACACACAAAGAGCAGGAAGACACAAGAAGCTAAGCTCTAAAGTTTCAATGTAAAAAAGGCGTGATGCTTCCAGATGCCGATACTATTGATACTTAGTATCAGTATACAAACGATACTGAACCGATTAGATCAGCGTGTTTATTTTTCTTATTACATTGTTTTTCTTTTTGGTTGTTTTTGTTATTTCTCACAAACTCAGGGAGTAAGTTTCTGGATACAAGGAGGCTTTGCGAGCAAAAGCCAAATTATTTAAATGGGAGCTAATAGTAGGTTCTGTTAAAGTGTAATTAATGTGCAGTATTCACTTCTATGTTTATTAATTGTTTATAGTATTCAATACCACAAACTGAATACATCATCTGATTTGAAATGTTGCTCTAGACATCCCGAATAATTACACAAAGATTTGTCTTTTCATAAAAGTATGTTTTTTATTGTTGCCTTTTTTTTTTTAAACTACATGCACATGCGTCATGGTCAATCATGCAAATTAGACGATTATGTTGTATACACTTTTTGCGGCATTTCGGTCAATAAAATGTGTATTATTGATAGTCTAGTTCAGTGGTTCTCACACTTTTTTCACCAAGTACCACCTCAGAAAACACTTATTCTACATGTACCACCATTATGACCAACAATAAAATACAGTAGCATAGTAGGCCTAAATATTAATTAAAAACTTGGCAGAGGTTTTATTTAACAAGTATATTTAATATTTTTGGCCACTGCAACATCACACACAGTTTGAACAGTAACACTATGTTTGAATATATAATTACGAGGTTTTATTCAGGGGTGTCCAAACTTTCTCCACCGAGGTCCGCACACTGAAAATGTACATTGAAGATACAAATTCAATGTACAGCACTCTGCCTCCCGGGAGCCTTTTGGCCATGGAGACCTGCTGCTGGGTCTCTGCCACACCACAGTCCGTTTGGAGGGACTGGAGGAGATGCGCTGAGCGCCGGGACGGCCAAGCGTCACAGTGTCTTGGCTGAATGAGCACGTATCGGACACCTCGGTCTCCTTAGACGCATCCTCGCTCATCCATGCAGACTGGACACTGGCCGAGAGTTAGTGGGCGGCCGAGGGTGGAGTCGGCTCTTTTGGTTGCTTTGTTGGGTCTGCTCCTGCCTCTGGCCATGCTCCCCCCTCCCCAGCAGAAGATGGCGTGGAACACTGCAGAGGCCACCACAGTTTATATGTTTTTTTTTTGGTTGTTTTTTATTTTTATTTTGTAGCTGTATGTAGAAATGGCTGGTTGCATCAGCTCTGCATTTTTCAATGTCTTTAATGTTCTTTATGTTCTTTGATGTTTGATGTTTCCCTCTTACACACATGCTTATGTGTACTGTGGCTATGAGGTTTTTTTTTTTATCCTTGGCCTCAGTCTAGACCCCCTCTCCAGGGGACCAGGCTTTGACGGAATTTTTTTTTCTCACCCCCCGAAATCCCCCCCATCTATCCCCCTCACACGGGTTTACCTGTTTCTAACCTTTTTTGTAAGGGCCGCCGGAAGTTGGCAGACCCGTCAGCGAAATTATCCCCTCAACTCCCCCCAAAATAGATTAACTCGCTGGAATAAAAAAGACAATATAACATACTGTACATCCATAAACGTGGACGCATGTGAAAAAGTGCAATATATTTATCTGTTCAGTAATCTATTTATTTATTTATATATATTTATATACATTTATTTATTTTATATGCATATTATATATATTATTTGTATATATTTATTTATTTATATATGCACTTTATTGCTTTTTTATCCTGCACTACCATGAGCTTATGTAACGAAATTGTGTTCTTATCTGTGCTGTAAAGTTCAAATTTGAATGACAATAAAAAGGAAGTCTAAGTCTAAGTCCTGTTCTGTCTCCCTGTAATGTTTGATTGCTCTTGAATGGGATTGTGCTGAAAATCTTAATTTCCCCACGGGGATCAATAAAGTATTTCTGATTCTGAGCACTATACTAGTGTTGTATCTAATACAGTATACCTCATTAATAATGAGTTAATATCATTTTCAGAACATGTTGAGGGCCAATAAAAAACTAGCTACTACGTGCCGAAAATGGCTTTGTTGATTTCAAATGGTTAGGTAATAAAATATGCTTTTATTGTTCCATAGGGTGTTTTATCATTATGTGTTATGTTGGACAATGGATACATTTACATAAAAATGCAACTGATTAAAATTGTATAATGTGGTCTATAAATTATATTTTGACTAATAATAACTTTAGGGCCAGCAGATTGCAGTACTAAACAGCAATTTGTTCCCACCAGTTTCTGCATGTCAACATCTCGTTCCCCAATTCTCTTACGAACAGATTTTCTCATATGCTCAATTTGGACTACCACCTCTTGGAGGTGGTGACTTAATGTGGTGTAATGCTTTACGATGCTGCATTTCTGCTCCAGGTGTTCCTTCAGATTGCTAAGGGGATTTTAATAGCTGCTTACTGTTTATCGTAGTTAAATGATGCACAGATGACCCATTGGTTATTAGTAAAAAAAAACAAAAAACTATTTGTTATATTTTATAGTCTGTAGTGAGCACAACCCTTACTTTTCAGGGGTCATATGGAGGGAGCAGAAGTCAGTGAAATAAAGCAGAAAGTGACATAAAGGCTTTTTTCTCCTTGGACCGCCTTTGACGGGACTTACTGCGTCTGCTGTGCTCGCCCAAATTAACTTCTCAAAGCTTTATAGACTTGGTATAATAGAGCGGTTCTACTGGATTTATGTAGCTTATTCATAAACTCTAATTTAATTCAGTTACAAGATGAAGTCGGTCACACTCTCCATACGGTTTCTATACTGCGTGTGAGCGTGCATGCAGTTGCCTCATAGTCTCTACAACTGATGACTTTTAAATCCCAGTGAAGGAATAGCAAGTACTGGATATTTGAAGTATATGTGAGTAAAGCTGAGGTCCAATCCGATTTGCTTGTTTGATGGATTTTTGGCTCACATTTTTGTAAAAGAAACAAAACAAATCATCAGTGATTAAGTGCTTGAGTAGTTTTTTCACTTCAGGCTTACTTTTACTCAAGTAAATATTTGGATGACTACATTTTACTTTTACTTGAGTCATATTAGGCCCCGTTTACACTAAGCCGGTTTATCCAGGGTAAATACCACCTAACCTTATCCTTGTCCACACACACACAATGGTCGTTTAAGACCCCCTCCCCCTTCGTCAGCCGGCGCAACGCGACCTAATACGCATGTGCGGAAAATGCTCACGTCATAGTCACCTCCAGTGTTGCTTTGTGTGCAAGTTCTTAAATTGAATTTATCTGAACATTATCCAGTGTTGTGGTATTTCAATTAACTGGAATCCAGTGTTCTGTGGGGCCCTATTGTAGTGAACCACACCTTAGCCATCATATATGTATCAAATCTTTATTAGACACGTAAACAATGTGTTAAAGAACAGTTTACATCAATCAATCTAGGGATCTAGATATCTGGTCAGGACACACCTCACTCTTTTGCCTTCACCTTCATTGTCCATTCGTTTTTGGTGACTTTATTTACTCTGGACCTAGACGTTGAGTTCACAACATACATGGCGGACAGTAACTGATACAGTCTGCTTTGCCAGTCCAAATGCATTCTCCGTTTTCCGTACTCTTCCCTCGTCGGCCAGGTAATACAAAGCACACGCTACCTTCGTCTCTCCTTCGACAAATGGACAAAGTTTTTCGCTAAGTAGAATCACAGCTGACCTCGACATTCGAAAGTTCTCTTGCCGTCTGAGAAGTGTTGTATCCGAAATAGCTGCAATCGCTTTCTCTTAAGGTAGTCATGTGTGATTTCCTCAAGCGTCTGCACATGTAGAAGGAGAAACATGTCTGGATGACTCGCCTTCATATTTCCAGTGGTTAGCTCCAAGTTACGAAAAACGCTTTATTATGAAGCTGGCTGTAGCGCGTTCTTTCTGGCGTCACTTCCTCTCTGAACTCAGTTTGTAAACGATCAATGAGTCCATACAAAGCTAAGAGCCGGAGATTCAAGAAATAAAAATAAAAAAATATAAAAAAAATTCCGAGGAGGGGAACCTTAAACGCTGGTTTAGTGTGGCTGAAACGGGGCTTAGGCTAAATAATTATTTGTTTAAGGAGTTATCCGGCTTAGTGTAGACATAGCCTTACTCTAAAGCAGGGTATTCAACTAAACTGTTTTGGGGGCCACATTACCAGAAAGCTAAGTACCATGAGGGGGCCGGACTTCTCCTCCCACATGTTGTCTTATTTTGGATATTCCAGAGAACCAGCGTCCTCCAGAGTAGATTTGACTTTGGTCTATTTATTTCAGGGGTCGGGAACCTTTTTGGCTGAGAGAGCCATGAAAGCCAATTATTTTAAAATGTATTTTCGTGAGAGCCATATAATATTTTTTAACACTGAATACAACTAAATGCGTGCATTTTTTAGAGTATAATAAGTCTCTTATTCTTTTAATAACATTGTTATTCTGAAGCTAACCAATAATAAATAAAAATACTTCTTACCATTTATGCGACTTCTTGAACAGGTGCGGTTTTATATTTTGAACGTTGTGATTACCAGCGGAACACTGTGATTACCAGCGGAATTATTCATTGCTTATCGTGTTAAGCAATGTCAGCTACTTCCCTCAGGCCGTAAGACTCTTAAACGCATCATAATAATCCCCGCAATTCCCCCAAAAATGGATTAACTCGCTGGAATAAAAAAAGACAATATAACATACATCCATAAACGTGGATGCATATGCAAAAGTGCAATATATTTATCTGTACAGTAATTTATTTATATCTGCACCTTATTGCTCTTTTATCCTGCACTACCAAGACCTAATGCAACGAAATGTTGTTCTTATCTGTACTGTAAAGTTCAAATTTGAATGACAATAAAAGGAAGTCTAAGTCTAAGTCTAAGATTTATCTGAGAGCCAGATGCAGTCATCAAAAGAGCCACATCTGGCTCAAGAGCCATAGGTTCCCTACCCCTGATTTATTTTGTCAAAGTTACAGTTGATTAAATGATTAAAAAAAGAGGACCTAAAATGGAACCTTGAGGAACACCACTAGTATAATGAAAAAAGTTGAACAAAGGACTACTGGCTGCATCTGAAGTAAACAAGCTACAGCCTAAGTTACATAAATTACATTACGAAAAACATTTGAGCTGCCAAAAAAAGAGGACTTAAAACGGTGCCTTAAAGGGGAATTGCACTTTTTTTGGAATTTTGCCTATAGTTCACAATCCTTATGAAAAACATGACGATGCTTGTTATTTTATTTTTTAGCATTTTAAATACTAAATTAATGTGATCAAAGTCCGCTTACAATGGAGCCTATGGGAGCTGAGTAATTCTGCCTATAGAGCGCTTAAAAAACATCCAAATACCTCCATTAGAGTTTTATAAACATGTAAATATGTTTTAATATTTACGTATTTTGATCTTTTCAAGCATACGCACGCATTAATTGTAAAAACGCGTCACAACGTTTGCTTTTTTTAAATAAATCATCACTTACTGTATAATGCCTGCTGTCATTAGGATGCAGACTGCTGGGATGTTCATAAATTCCCATTTAGATTAAATATGACTCATAATCCTCACAAAGAAAAGGGGTAGGGGGGCTACCAAGCGACTTTGTGTCGTTCTGGCCACTTCCGGGTCCTAAATGACTGTCAAAGTGTACCAACTTGTCGGAATACCTACTTAGACTTCTTCTGTCCAGGTGAGATGCATGATTTATAATCTGCAATAAACTTACAGGGAACAAGGTAGCGAGGAAGCAACAGACCTTTCGATGATGTAAACATTGTGACACAAAAAATTACAGCACTGCTATAAGTCTGCGTTAGCGCCTATGTTAACAATATAGATAATATTGTTATAATATAATATAATACCTGGTTAATATTCAAGTCATGAAATGTTTCATACATGAAATGACGGTGGTTTTTGAATTGTTCTTAATGGGATTTTATAGGCGAAATAGAGGACCTCCCATTTTCTCCGCTGTATGCAGACTTTCATTTACGTTAATTTATTATTTAGAATGCATAAAATAAAAAAATAAAAAACATTCGTCATCATTTCTTTCTTAATAGTTGTGAACGATTGCCTCACCTGCCATCATGGAAAGAAAAAAAATGTAAAAAGAAAAAAAATTAATTAAATTGTTATATGTATCCAGTGATTATACTATAAAGTTATTTTTCATTGAACTTCACCAGTTTTAGATTATTTTTATTCAAAATCGCTGAATTTTCACATTTGCCGTTCAAATACTGAGAAGAGACGGTGCGGTGATCAGCAGCCAGTTGAGGCACGTCACTGCGTTGTGCCTCACCATGGATTGCGGACTCTGCTAACTGCTGGCCTGCTGTGCAGTGAGACCGTATTGCTATATGAATTATATTATACATTTCCATAGTTTAGTTAGCTGAGGTATATAATGTACAGTGTATTTTGTCAACAACTGTATGTGTGTAACGTATTTCTTGTGCTGAGCAATCATAAAACTGCTGCGAAGACGCACTGTGTGAGGCTCGCGTAATCCCGCCTCCTGGTGCCGGTTAATGCACCCCCCGCCGCAGAATGCACCCCCCGACGGGAGCGCCACATCAACCAAAGCCCACACCCAAACCCTCCACGTGCAAGACCAAATCCACCCAAAAAAAAGTCACTTAACAAGAAGCCAAAAAGTGCAAAAACAACAATGCTCGCGCCGGAGGAGCCGTGAACGACTGCAGGGACAGAACATTATGTACACCTGCAGACTGCAGCACGGATTTCATATTTCATTCATTCACAACTCCTCCAACACGAACACCACTGTTCCCGCACTTATAAGTAAAGGTAAGACCATAATAACGTTTTTTTTTTAATTAAATGTGCTTTTTTGTGTGCTACAGTTTGTATGTGTAAAGTTAAAGTTAAGTTAAAGTACCAATGATTGTCACACACACACTAGGTGTGGTGAAATTTGTCCTCTGCATTTGACCCATCCTCTTGCTCACCCCCTGGGATGTGAGGGGAGCAGTGGGCAGCAGCGGCGCCGCACCCGGGAATAACCTTTGGTGATTTAACCCCCAATTCTAACCCTTGATGCTGAGTGCCAAGCAGGGAAGAATGCTGGTATGAGATTTTAAACATAACCCGTTGACTGCTGCCAATCAAATGGTGAATAAGATACTCTTTAGGGTTCATATGTTTGTAAATCTGACTGTGATGAAGTCAGTGCCTCACCAGTCATGAACCTCACCGCACGTCACTGGGTATAAATAGACTAATATAGCGATAAAAAAATCTAACATATATACAAATATATACATAATGTGTACAGAATAATATATATACAGATATATTATATTATGTCTATAACATGTATACAATATATACAATATACAATATATACTAAACATGTACAATATTACAGTATATACAGTATATGTGACAGCAGCAGCATAAAATAAAGAGTATGCTGCTGCTGTGTAAAATGTCAATGCAAAGATCTGCAAATGTGTTTACAGTGGTCCAAATTACTCTATACAACAGGAGCACTCTAGTGTTTTTAGGAATTCTCTACAAAATGTTTGTCTCCGAAGTTTCGAAATAAATTCGGGGGGCCGCTATGGTGTCAAAACCGGGCCGTATTTGGCCCCGGGGTTGTCCTTAGAATATTGCTGCTCTAAAGTAACAGTATCATTCAAATAATCACAGTTTATTTATATAGCCCTTAATCACAAATACCACAAAGGGCAACACAGTACACTTAAGTACAATTTTGACGACCCTACCCACCTCTGCCAATGACCAATCCCATAAGAGCATCTATGTGTATTGACTCTTATTGAAACAATTACTCACTGTCATATCAGGACAGAATGTTTAAAAAAAACAAAGGCTGGATATTATTTCATTTAAAACAAAGCTTTTTCGAAGGCATTGCTTTGCCTTCACTTTATTACTGTAATACTACCTCCTCAGCCTTTCTTTCAATGGTGCATACCAGAGGTCACATGACTTGGACTCGAGTCAGACTCGAGTCATGAATTTGATGACTTTAGACTCGACTTGACAAAATGTAAAAAGACTTGCAACTCGACTTAGACTTTAACATCAATGACTTGTGACTTCACTTGGACTTGAGCCTTTTGAATTGACATGACTTGACATGACTTGCTACTTTCCCCAAAACCCAAAGATGAAAAAGTTATTCGGGAGCGCTCCGTATTTTTCATTGTGTACTTGTCTATCAGCGTTGCGTGTGTCAGCTGGTGTGGTCTCAGTACAACAGCCAATCAAATTAGATCTACTTTGTTTTCATCACACAGCATTCATCCAATCAAATTGCAGGACAACCAACGAAGAAGACATGTCCAAACCACACGCCAGTGAACAAAAAATGATACCTAAAATAATTTTGTTTGGGTATAAAAATTACGAGGTGGTCAACACAAAACGGTTTGCAGTATGCAACACATGCGGTTCGAAAATTACTGATGGAGAGGCAACAACTTCCAACTTCGTCCGGCATTTGAAGTTGCACAAAGAACGGTAAGTTTTGAATGTAAGATAACGTTTATTGGCTAAGTAACGTGACTTTTATTTGCTGTGTAGTTAAATCAGTGAGGCTGTAAACTCACTGCTAACGTTATAACGTTATTGCAAACACGGGAATCTGTTGCAGTTCACTACCTTATTCATACTTTTTGTTCAGTGATTTTTTTTAAGCAGGGTTACGTTAGTCAATATATCACACGTAACGTTAGACGGCGGTCAGCAGCACCGCGTATTTTAGCCACCTAAAAAAAGACAAAAATAGTAAAATAAAGGCCAGTTAAAATGTATACTATATTATGAATACGTGTACCGTTTTAGCTAGCTTTCTGACATACTGTTGGTTGTTTACCTCAGTGGTCCCCAACCACCGGGCCGCGGCCCGGTACTGGTCCGTGGATCGATTGGTATCGGGCCGCACAAGAATTTTTTTTTTTTTATTAAATTTTTTTTTTTTAATTAAATCAACATAAAAAACACAAGATACACTTACAAGTAGTGCACCAACCCAAAAAACCTCTCTCCCCCCTTTTGTTCTGGGCATTGAACATGAAGACTCTTCCTTCACTGTTCCAAGTGGCCATGAGAGTCTTGGCAGTGCCTGCCTCCAGTGCTCCAGTGGAGCGAGTTTTCAGCCATGGTGGCATCATACTACGCCCCCATCGTGCACAAATGACTGACAGACTCTTGGCTAATTTGGTCTTTTGCAAATGCAATGCAGCATAGGGCCCTGACATATAAAAAGTACAACTTTTTTGTTATGTTCACGTATATGTCATGTTTTTTCAATGTTAATACTTTTGTACAAATAAGTACATTTGCACTTTATTTTTCAATGTGTTTGTTCTGTAAAGGAATGAGTTAATGTTTAAAATGACTGGTTAATAGTGCTATTATAAAGTGCAATGTCAGCACAATTTTCTTTCCTGCAATTTAAAATGCACTTGTTTTAATAAATAAATACAGCGTTTGAAAAGCATACACAATCTGTGTTAATATATTAGTCTGTGGTTAAAAGGACTTGAAACGACTCGAAACTCAAAATGCAGGACTTAGAACTTGACTTGAGACTTTCCAGTCTTGACTTTGGACTTGACTCGGGGCTTGCCTGTCTTGACTCGGGACTTGACTCGGACTTGAGGGCAAAGACTTGAGACTTACTTGTGACTTGCAAAACAATGACTTGGTCCCACCTCTGGTGCATACAACAAAATAACATCTATTTCCTAAAGAATACCTTTGCAACTTTTTAACCTGTAGCTCCAGGCTAACATTTTTGATTGTGTCACATCAATCAATGGGTGTAATGGCAGGTTAGGTGACAGATAAACGATCAAATAAGCAGAAAATAGGCATATAGTAGGTCAAAGTGCGTCACCACAGGGGCCTCATATTTGTGTTTGGGGGGAAAAACAGATTCACGTTTTGACACTAATGGATAAAAATGGTTACTGACAGAGATGTGAAAATACAAACTGTCCACATTTCGCCGTTCAAAGGCCCGTCAGCTGGATGACAGTCTTGTTTTTGTGAGCACAGGCATACTAATGATCCTTGACTTGCATAAATAGTGATATTTCCCCCCGGCGATAGATCATTTGAAGTCAAACTAGATTGAATGATTGTTGCTCACATGTTTGTCCGGCCTGACCATGTGACTTTCTAAAGTCTCTGGAGAGCTTTTGTTACATTTTAAAATGAACCATTTTATGGTTTTGTCTTTTTTCTGCAAAATGACGTAGAATAAATGTTTTGTTCCTTGTATGATTGTCAAATCTTCCCACACCAAAGTGCTGCATGTTTTCAGTGCATAGCCAAACTTTACATACGAGGTAAACATGCACAATCAAGCTTCTTATCCATCATTCATATAATTATTCATTGTTTTAATCATTTCCCCTCCGCTGGAAATAACTTCTGGTGAAAGGCAGCAACAGATAATAATTGGTCACTTTTGCCATGCACAAAATTGTATTGGCAATGATCACACTCATGGTTTTGCAATTGGAATGCAAGTGGTTACATTTGTCTTTTATATCCAGCAACTGGGAGAGGAAACGACCTCACTGCTAAGGCTGCGATTGTGTTTTTATTAATGTGATGATTATGAGTCTGCTTCCATTCATCTGTAGCCTTGGTATTATTAGTTGGCTGATGCAAAGTTCCAAAATAAAATAAAAAAAGTAGTACTTAATTCTGTAACTATACTTGAGCCACTTTTTCCACACACCTCAAAATAAGGATTTATTTTATAAAAGAAAAGAAAAAAGAAATGAAAAGAGCAAATAATATATGTATATTATATATACACGTTTGTACATACACATAATTGTTGTGGTATTATTAGTTATAAATATCAACATTTCAGATGTGTCTCTTATTTTTTTGCTCTATTTTTTCCACTGAATTAGTGTGATTTGCAACGCTCTCAAACAGTGCTCTCTTTTTTCAACTATAAATCTGATAATAGGCATATTCAACAGTGGTACCGCATAATTGTGAGAATTAATTGGTTGAGTGACGCAGCTCGTACCTTAAAAAAACAGCCTGTTATCATGTTTATTATAATTCATACATTTCAATAATAACAAAAACAACATGAATAATATTTATAGTGTCATAGACAACGCAACATCAATAATTGTGTAATCAATATTATTATTATTATTATTATTATTATAAATACATGTATACACATATAAACAAACATATATATCCACGCATATATATATATATATATATATATATATATATATATGTATGTGTGGGGGAAAAATCACAAGACTATTTCATCTCTACAGGCCTGTTTCATGAGGGGGGGTACCCTCAATCATCAGGAGATTTTAATGGGAGCATTCGCATACCATGGTTTATATAGGGCACAGAGTGGGTGGGTACAGGCTGGCGTAGGGGCGTGGTGATTGGCTCATGTGTTACCTAGGAGGTGTTTCCGTCTATGGCGGCATGCTGTTACAATTTCGCTGCGCTTGTTGAGGGATGACAGGTCTGGACGGTAAATAATAAACAGTTTCTCTTTCAAGCATAGGTTGCATCTTTTATTACCACTATTGTAAGGTGTGCTGGATGCAAGAATTTGCCATGTTATTGAATATTCAACATTATTGTCTTATTGTCTGTTGAATATTCAATAACATGGCAAATACTTGCATCCAGCACACCTTACAATAGTGGTAATAAAAGATGCAACCTATGCTTGAAAGAGAAACTGTTTATTATTTACCGTCCAGACCTGTCATCCCTCAACAAGCGCAGCGAAATTGTAACAGCATGCCGCCATAGACGGAAACACCTCCTCGGTAACACATGAGCCAATCACCATGACCCTAGGCCAGCCTGTACCCACCCACTATGTGCCCTATATAAACCATGGTATGCGAATGCTCCCATTAAAATCTCCTGATGATTGAGGGTACCCCCCCTCATGAAACAGGCCTGTAGAGATGAAATAGTCTTGTGATTTTTTTCCCCACACATACATATATTGCGCTCTACTACGGTATCGAGCACTATTTTTTGGATAACCTTATTAAGACATATATATATATATATATATATATATATATATATATATATATATATATATATATTTATAATAAATATATAATAAATATAAATATAAATATAAATGGGCTTCACAGTGGCAGAGGGGTTAGTGCATCTGCCTCACAATACGAAGGTCCTGAGTAGTCTTGGGTTCAATCCCGGGCTCGGATCTTTCTGTGTGGAGTTTGCATGTTCTCCCCGTGACTGCGTGGGTTCCCTCCGGGTACTCCGGCTTCCTCCCACCTCCAAAGACATGCACCTGGGGATAAGTTGATTGGCAACACTAAATTGGCCCTAGTGTGTGAATGTGAGTGTGAATGTTGTCTGTCTATCTGTGTTGGCCCTGCGATGAGGTGGAGATTTGTCCAGGGTGTACCCCGCCTTCCGCCCGATTGTAGCTGAGATAGGCTCCAGCGCCCCCCGCGACCCCAAAGGGAATAAGCGGTAGAAAATGGATGGATGGATGGATATAATATATATATATTTATATTTTTTTTCCCCGGGTGCGGCCACCGCTGCTGCCCACTGCTCCCCTCACCTCCCAGGGGGTGATCAAGGGTGATGGGTCAAATGCAGAGAATATATTTGCCACACCTAGTGTGTGTGTGAGAATCATTAGTACTTTATAGTACTTTATATAATATAATATATATATATATATATATATATATAGCTATAAAATGATTTATATACATACAGTATATATACAGGTAAAAGCCAGTAAATTAGAATATTTTGAAAAACTTGATTTATTTCAGTAATTGCATTCAAAAGGTGTAACTTGTACATTATATTTATTCATTGCACACAGACTGATGCATTCAAATGTTTATTTCATTTAATTTTGATGACTTGAAGTGGCAACAAATGAAAATCCAAAATTCCGTGTGTCACAAAATTAGAATATTACTTAAGGCTAATACAAAAAAGGGATTTTTAGAAATGTTGGCCAACTGAAAAGTATGAAAATGAAAAATATGAGCATGTTCAATACTCAATACTTGGTTGGAGCTCCTTTTGCCTCAATTACTGCGTTAATGCGGCGTGGCATGGAGTTGATGAGTTTCTGGCACTGCTCAGGTGTTATGAGAGCCCAGGTTGCTCTGATAGTGGCCTTCAACTCTTCTGCGTTTTTGGGTCTGGCATTCTGCATCTTCCTTTTCACAATACCCCACAGATTTTCTATGGGGCTAAGGTCAGGGGAGTTGGCGGGCCAATTTAGAACAGAAATACCATGGTCCGTAAACCAGGCACGGGTAGATTTTGCGCTGTGTGCAGGCGCCAAGTCCTGTTGGAACTTGAAATCTCCATCTCCATAGAGCAGGTCAGCAGCAGGAAGCATGAAGTGCTCTAAAACTTGCTGGTAGACGGCTGCGTTGACCCTGGATCTCAGGAAACAGAGTGGACCGACACCAGCAGATGACATGGCACCCCAAACCATCACTGATGGTGGAAACTTTACACTAGACTTCAGGCAACGTGGATCCTGTGCCTCTCCTGTCTTCCTCCAGACTCTGGGACCTCGATTTCCAAAGGAAATGCAAACCAAACCAACCCAAACCATCAGTGATGGTTTGGGGTGCCATGTCATCTGCTGGTGTCGGTCCACTCTGTTTCCTGAGATCCAGGGTCAACGCAGCCGTCTACCAGCAAGTTTTAGAGCACTTCATGCTTCCTGCTGCTGACCTGCTCTATGGAGATGGAGATTTCAAGTTCCAACAGGACTTGGCGCCTGCACACAGCGCAAAATCTACCCGTGCCTGGTTTACGGACCATGGTATTTCTGTTCTAAATTGGCCCACCAACTCCCCTGACCTTAGCCCCATAGAAAATCTGTGGGGTATTGTGAAAAGGAAGATGCAGAATGCCAGACCCAAAAACGCAGAAGAGTTGAAGGCCACTATCAGAGCAACCTGGGCTCTCATAACACCTGAGCAGTGCCAGAAACTCATCGACTCCATGCCACGCCGCATTAACGCAGTAATTGAGGCAAAAGGAGCTCCAACCAAGTGTTGAGTATTGTACATGCTCATATTTTTCATTTTCATACTTTTCAGTTGGCCAACATTTCTAAAAATCCCTTTTTTGTATTAGCCTTAAGTAATATTCTAATTTTGTGACACACGGAATTTTGGATTTTCATTTGTTGTCACTTCAAATCATCAAAATTAAATGAAATAAACATTTGAATGCATCAGTCTGTGTGCAATGAATAAATATAATGTACAAGTTACACCTTTTGAATTCAATTACTGAAATAAATCAAGTTTTTCAAAATATTCTAATTTACTGGCTTTTACCTGTATACACACATACATATATACATTTATATATACATATAAATATCTATATATATATATATATATATATATATATATATATATATATACACACATACATATATACATACATATATACATTTATATATACATATAAATATCTATATACACACATATTTTAATGTTATTATTAATATTATTCATCTTTTATTTATGAGTTTAATGTTTGTATTTTATTTTTTGATGTATGTTTTTATATGAATGTTTTTATTTGATTGAGGAACTGAAAGTAGGTTTCTTCAGGATGTAAATGCTCATGGAAAAAGACAAAAAATCTATTTGACCCTTTGACCTTTTATTACTTACTATGCATTTAGCTTATACCGCAGGCTTTCTTCGTCAAGGGTCCCAGCATGCCCACCAGCACCCTCACTTTTTCTCAAAGTGATTTAGGAGATTTACAACATCTGTCAAATCTAGCCTTTTCTCACCAGGGGTTCTGATCTTGTCCAAGCCCTGGGGGCATTACAAGGCGAGACCCCCTTATTGCACTTCTCCTCCACTGCAGTGCACCGCTATCAACCTTCCCCCGTTACTCCATGTCACCAAGATGCTGACAATACCATAAAGGATCCAACATGAGCGCTACCTCCCACCTTGAGGCAGTGATTCAACATCATATTCTGGTTGAGCACTCTGTAGTTAATAGATACTCAGCATTCTCTACCCCTGTGGTGATCAGGCTATTATCAGTACTGTGGACTATTCTCCCTCGCAGGCGCCTTGGTGATATAATGATCTCCTTGTCAGCTGCAAGACAGCAAAATCTAACTCCTTATCATTTATTCTGACAACTTCAGGCTAACTGATACAGCCCTCCTTTTGAAACCACTTAGAAGTGAACCACATTAATACGGCATGTAGGTTTTTGACTATGAAGCACCATATTAGAGTGTGTATAGTAGTAATACGAGTAAAAATGTGAGGATGACAGTTTTTAAAAATCCGGCATTTAGTGCTTCTTCTACACCTGCATATCATTTTCAGATAGAGGTGATCAACAAGGCAGAGTCATCAATCAACTGTCAAGGAGAAATATGATATGCTGATATGGAAAATTACAATCTACCAGTTGTGTCACTCATATTCAGCATGTAATTATGCATTCTTTAACAGGTCTCGAAAAAGAGAGGTTGTCTCATATTCAAGGTAATGATATAGTGATGGTTGAAACAATAATGAAGCATCGATGCATTGTGAAACACAAAGAGTTATACGGTACCCCTCAATGCCTTGATGTGTGTGTCAAACCCTCAGGGGATTCATTCACATACTTGCCAACCCTCCCGAATTTTCCGGGAGACTCCCGAAATTCAGCGCCTCTCCCGAAAATCTCCTGAAATTCAGGCGGAGCTGGAGGCCACGCCCCCTCCAGCTCCATGCAGACCTGACGTGTTTTCACGTCCGCTTTCACACAATATAAACAGCGTGCCTGCCCAATCACGTTATAACTGTAGAATGATCGGGGGCGAGTTCTTGGTTTTTTATGTGGGTTTATTGTTAGGCAGTTTCATTAACGTCCTCCCAGCGCGGCAAAAACACACAACAACAGCAGTCAGGTTTCCGTTTACCGTAAAGCAGTTCGTCTGCCGTAAACAGCAACGTTGTGACACTCTTAAACAGGACAATACTGCCATCTACTGTACATGCATATGTGACAATAACATCTAGGGCTTTTAGAGAGTGCAGTGCACAACTGCACACACAAGGAGACGAAGCAGAAGAACGAGGAAGATACAGCCGTGGCGACGCCGACGACGAGTAAGATGAAGAAATACGCTTGTAAGTTCCAAGCCGCAGCTGCGATTGGACCTGGATAGCCTCTGGGAAGAAGTAGTGGACTACCAAGTTCTTGGCAGTGAAGATCTTCCTCAGGAAGCAAAGATTGACCGGTTTTGGGCCATGCTAGGAAGAGATGGAAGATTCCAGACTCTATTGCATTTGATGAAAGCACTTTTGTCCCTGAGTACTTTTTCATCTTTTAGTTACTGTACGGCTAAAACTGTGTTCTAAGTGTATACTTAATATATGTAAGTATTTAAAATGCAAATATTAAAACTGAACATAAAAAAAAAAAAACTTGTATTTTGAGTAACAACTAAAGTTATGGCCAAATATAGAGCAGGAATTTACCTCAAAGGACAAAAAAGTCCTGAGAATAATCTGAGGATTAAGAAAAATAGCATGTGACCAATATAGCTGCTTTGTCATTTGAATGTGAAGCACCAAACTGTGTTTATCAAGAAGCACTTATTTAAACCCTCGAGTTACAGCTCGTACTGAAAGAAATCAGAGGAGTGGCGTGATCTAAGTGGAACTAAAGATTCATTGGGATCTTACGGCACAAAATAAGGTAAATATTCTTATTTTCTTGTTTAATATTTGGCTCATTGACCAGAGCTGCACGTTTCATATTCCTGCAGGTCAAACGTAATGACTTGTATAATCAAGCAGATGGCGGATGATCATTATGAAACACCAACACAGGGTCCGTTCCATGTCAATACAGGTGGCGAGTGTGCCATACACTCACCGAGGCATCATTTGCCCATCACTAGTAATGATTGAACACGCTTCGTGCAACAGATACCAGCTGGTGCCGCTGTGCCATAGTACCGGTACGTTGGCAAACTCTACTCGATGATGCATTAAGAGTTGTGCCGGACAATAAAGCTGAAAGCTCAGGATTTTGGGACATTTACAAACAGCTAAAATGATGTAGCTAACAAAAACATTCTACCTAATAATGTACACAATTATTATCAACCAAAGAGAAAAATATTTTTTAATTTAACACCCTTATTAATTGTGGATTGGACTAAGCAAATAAGTTAAACATTGTACTAAAATGAATCAGTTTAAAGAAAGTGTTCAAACTCAAAGTGTTTACAAAATGAAAGGCAAAACTGTATTGATAAATCATCCATCTCATATTCAGCATATTATGTGAGCCACAACTTTATCTATTCATGTAAATGTCATTAATATTCATTGATTCATGTATATTGATGTTTGTTAGTCTAAAAAATTAAGACAGGAAGGGAACAAATCTGTTATGAATTGCTTTAAAATGGAAAGAAAGGGGTGGGATTAAATAAACTCTGTTTATCCTCCTTTTCGGACATGTTGGAATGTGATAAGGTAAGTATGTGATGTACCATATTGTAACTGTATGCATGCTCAAAATACACTGAACTAATACATTAAAGTATATCACATATGTTTACACTTTAACATAAAAAAGTCAACATATCTGAAAAGGAGTAGGAAGAAACAGCGTGTATTAAATACTCCCCCTTCTTCAGTTAATCTGTTCAATTCATAAATTTAACATCTGCCAGTTTACTATGCTCTAATACGGAAAGAAAAGGGTGAGAGTCAAAACGTAGTACATAATCGTAATACATTCGCCAAAAAAGGGCTTTCTGCTTAAATATGATGACTTAAATCAGGGGTTCTTAACCTTTTTGACCTCAAGACCAAACTTTTCCACTACAGAGGGACCTGGTACTCACTCAAATACAACCCTGAATTAGTAATTTTACTCTTGATTTTAATCTTTTTCAATAATTACATCTAACCCAGTGGTTCTTTAACTTTTTCCACCAAGTACCACCTCAGAAAACACTTGGCTTTCCAAGTACCACCATTAAAATACAGTAGCGTAGTAAGCCTAAATATTAATTAAAAACAAGTCCGATGTTTTATTTAGAAATTATATTTGATATTTTGGTCACTGTAACATCACACACAGTTTGAACACTAATGCTTTGTTTGAATATTTAATTAAGTGATTATTTGTTGTACCACGAGATGGAGCCTGCGTACCATGAGTGGTACGCCTACCACAGTTTGAGAATCACTGTCGTAACATATTTACAGTTTAACACAATAAAACTTGCCAAATGATATGAAACAATGTGTTAATCACAAAGGTTTAGGTCAAGCTGATTACAAAAATAAATACTAATCAAATATACTGCAAAAGAAGGCACTCATAAAAAACAATTAAAAATAAATGCATTTACATACAACTACGCAATGCTAAAATAAATACATTTTAACTAAATCCATTATATAATAACAATATGTATGTTTCTTAAATAAACGGTCAATAAAATGTAGGTTCAAATAAAAATACAGCTTTCCCAGCAGACACAAGACATTGATACAGTGTTGATTATACATACATGTTTTTTAAAACTGACTTTGAAACATTCATCCATCCATTTCCTGCCGCTTGTCCCTTTCGGGGTGGCAGGGGTGCTGGAGTCTATCTCAGATGCAATCGGGCGGAAGGCGGTGTACACCCTGGACAAGTCGCCACCTCATCGCAGAGCCAACACAGATAGACAGACAACATTCACACACGAGGGCCAATTTAGTGTTGCCAATCAACCTATCCCCAGGTGCATGTCTTTGGAGGTGGGAGGAAGCTGGAGTACCCGGAGGGAACTCACGCAGTCACGGGAAGAACACGTTGCAAAATAATTGTATTTGTAAATTGATACAATGTTGATGTCCTATGTTGGATCCACGTTGTTGGTTAGGAAACGACCAAATTTCAAAGGTCATATCTACGTCATAACCTGACATTGATTAAACGTCCTCGGAAAGCATGTTGTTTTAATGTTGTATTTGTGTTGTAGAAAATTGGTTGGGAAATGACCAAAATTCAATGGTCATATCAACCTCAGAACCCAACATTGATTAAAAATTGTCAAAAAGCATGTTGTGTCAATGTCATGTCGGTGTTGCTCAACTTCAGGACCTAATTTAACAAGTTCTCAACGTTGTTTTAATGTCTTGTGCTTGCTGGGTCACCACTCTAGTCATTATTTTGCGCTTAAGAAATGTCTCTATTACTTTAGCTTAAAGGCCTACTGAAATGCGATTTTCTTATTTAAACGGGGATAGCAGGTCCATTCTATGTGTCATACTTGATCATTTCGCGATATTGCCATATTTTTGCTGAAAGGATTTAGTAGAGAACATCGACGATAAAGTTCGCAACTTTTGGTTGCTGATAAAAAAGCCTTGCCTGTACCGAAAGTAGCAGACGATATGCGCGTGACGTCACAGGTTGTGGAGCTCCTCACATCCGCACATTGTTTACAATCATGGCCACCAGCAGCGAGAGCGATTCGGACCAAGAAAGCGACGATTTCCCCATTAATTTGAGCGAGGATGAAATATTTGTGGATGAGGAAAGTGAGAGTGAAGGACTAGAGGGCAGTGGGAGCGATTCAGATAGGGAAGATGCTGTGAGAGGCGGGTGGGACCTGATATTCAGCTGGGAATGACTAAAACAGTAAATAAACACAAGACATGTATATACTCTATTAGCCACAACACAACCAGGCTTATATTTAATATGCCACAAATTAATCCCGCATAACAAACACCTCCCCCCTCCCGTCCATATAACCCGCCAAACACCTGCACAACGCACTCAATCCCACAGCCCAAAGTACCGTTCACCTCCCCAAAGTTCATACAGCACATATATTTCCCCAAAGTCCCCAAAGTTTCGTACGTGACATGCACATAGCGGCACGCACGCACGGGCAAGCGATTAAATGTTTGGAAGCCGCAGCTGCGTACTCACGGTACCGCGTCTGCGTATCCAACTCAAAGTCCTCCTGGTAAAAGTCTCTGTTGTCCCAGTTCACCACAGGCCAATGGTAAAGCTTGACTGTCATCTTTCAGGAATGTAAACAATGAAACACCGGCTGTGTTATCCGGCACAACAGTCAGGGGGTGCATTCTACAGCGGGGGTGCGTTTTCCGGCACAACACCTGCCGCAATACACTGCTTCCAACCTACAGCTTTCTTCTTTGCTGTCTCCATTGTTCATTGAACAAATTGCAAAAGATTCACCAACACAGATGTTCAGAATACTGTGGAATTTTGCAATGAAAACAGACGACTTAATAGCTGGCCACCATGCTGTCCCAAAATGTCCTCTACAATCCGTGACGTCACGCGCAGGCGTCATCATACCAAGACGTTTTCAGTGTTTCAAGCTAACCCGGCCATATTGGCATGTGTTGCAATGTTAAGATTTCATCATTGATATATAAACTATCAGACTGCGTGGTCGGTAGTAGTGGGTTTCAGTAGGCCTTTAAGCCTTGTTCTGTTTGTTTGATATGGTTGTTACAGCCGCAAGTGTTGGAAAAGTGTATTACAACTGAGTACCCTGCTGAGAAACCGACATTTTTTGGCGGCCCTCAAGGATACGTTCGAGGCCCACCAATGGGCCCCGACTTAAGTTATTTAAATAGTATCGAAACCATGATTCATTTTGTCTTTTAAAAGACAGTGTTGAAAAAAGGGGGTCATCTTGCATTCAGGTCAATGCAGTTATTTCTGACAGAGATCATTTTAGGTTAGTAAATGCATCACATTCAGATTTGAGCTGTTGTGTGTGGTTGCTAAAGCCGAGGGGAGAAATGGAGTGAAACAAGAGAAAGCATTCAGAGCTGTTCCTGTCTCGCTTCATTGTTAAGATGACAGGAAAAACGCTGACGTGATCGTCACCTCAGACTGAACTGTAGACAAACTGTCTTCTGTTGTCCATCAGAGAGAGACGAGCACATTTATTTTGCAGATTGGTGCCATACAGAATTGTCATGGTGAAGCGACAGAGACAAATTTGGGAATACAAGCAGCCAAAATGACTCGGTAATGGTCTGGGTTCACCGGTAAGTAGCTTGGTCATCTGTAAAGCTGCTCTCAGGTGGCTCGGATATTTTTCTGCATTCTCTATGACAGGAGTGTCCTACTTAATACTGTTGTATATTAAAGATTCTAAAAACCAATCCAGTGCTATCTCAACAAAACATTGACATCTTAGCTTATTTTCAGTTCAGTTTCAATTTATTTTGAACATGCATACCATACAATGTGATGCATCACATGTTTCCAGTTGTTTCATTACAGCACATCCGAAAAGAAGTAGGAAGAAGCAGAGCTTATTTAATCAGTCTTATCCCATTTCTTTGTTCTCCGTTTGTATCAGAACAGTGAATAAATAAATAAATAAATCTACCATAAATAAGTAGAAAGCATTCAATACAAACCCTGTTTCCATATGAGTTGGGAAATTGTGTTAGATGTAAATATAAACGGAATACAATGATTTGCAAATCATTTTCAACCCATATTCAGTTGAATATGCTACAAAGACAACATATTTGATGTTCAAACTGATAAACATTTTTTTTGTTGCAAATATTCATTAACTTTAAAATTTAATGCCAGCAACACGTGACAAAGAAGTTGGGAAAGGTGGCAATAAATACTGATAAAGTTGAGGAATGCTAATCAAACACTTATTTGGAACATCCCACAGGTTTGCAGGCTAATTGGGAACAGGTGGGTGCCATGATTGGGTATAAAAGTAGATTCCATGAAATGCTCAGTCATTCACAAACAAGGATGGGGCAAGGGTCACCACTTTGTCAACAAATGCGTGAGCAAATTGTTGACAGTTTAAGAAAAACCTTTCTCAACCAGCTATTGCAAGGAATTTAGGGATTTCACCATCTACGGTCCATATTATCATCAAAGGGTTCAGAGAATCTGGAGAAATCACTGCACGTAAGCAGCTAAGCCCGTGACCTTCGATCCCTCAGGCTGTACTGCATCAACAAGTGACATCAGTGTGTAAAGGATATCACCACATGGGCTCAGGAACACTTCAGAAACCCACTGTCAGTAACTACAGTTGGTCGCTACATCTGTAAGTGCAAGTTAAAACTCTCCTATGCAAGGCAAAAAAACGTTTATCAACAACACCCAGAAACGCCGTCGGCTTCGCTGGGCCTGAGCTCATCTAAGATGGACTGATACAAAGTGGAAAAGTTTTCTGTGTGGACGAGTCCACACTGTTGAACAACTTAAGCTGTACATCAAGCAAGAATGGGAAAGAATTCCACCTGAGAAGCTTAAAAAATGTGTCTCCTCAGTTCCCAAACGTTTACTGAGTGTTGTTGAAAGGAAAGGCCATGTAACACAGTGGTGAACATGCCCTTTCCCAACTACTTTGGCACGTGTTGCGGCCATGAAATTCTAAGTTAATTATTATTTGCAAAAAAAAAATAGTGTTGAGTTTGAACATCAAATATCTTGTCTTTGTAGTGCATTCAATTGAATGTGGGTTGAAAAGGATTTACAAATCATTGTATTCCGTTTATATTTACATCTAACACAATTTCCCAACTCATATGGAAAAGGGGTTTGTACATAAATAATCATTATCTCATTTTTTTTTAAAAAGGTTGAAGATATTTATGATAATTGTTCTTCTTTGTACTTTGTGAACACTTGCAGTTTGAACCGTCTCTTAAACTAAATCATATTGGTGCTTTGTTTGATTTATTTGCTTAATCGATTCTGTAATTTAATTCCACATACAGATATACTAAAGGTTTTAAGTGTTGTACGTGCATACAAATGTTTCAAATTAGATTTTCCTCTAAAGTTATTGTATTTCTCCTCTTTTGTTGAGAAGAATTGTTGTACATTCTTGGGTAGCAGATTATAGTTTGATTTGTATATAATTTTAGCTGTTTGCAAATGCACCAAGTCGTTGAATTTTTATATTTTTGATTCAATAAATAAAGGGTTTGTATGTTCTCTATATCCAAAATTATGTATTATTCTGATTGATTTTATTTGTAACACCGTTAGTGAATGAAGCGCACATTTGTAGTTATTTCCCCATATTTCTACACAATAACTCAGATATGGTAACACTAGTGAGCAGTAGAGAATATGAAGTGATTTTTGGTCTAGAACATATTTGTATTTGGTTTTATTCATTATTGTTGTGTTTCTTGCTGCTTTATGTTGTATATTTTTTACAGGAGGTTTTCAGTTCATTTTATCATCTATTCTTTCAGTGTTTTTCAACATTTTCTGAGCCGAGGCACATTTTTTTCATTGAAAAAATCCGGAGGCACACCACCAGCAGAAAATGAAACTCAGCAGCCGATATTGACAGTAAAAAGTCGTTCTCGCAATTGTTGGATATGAATTCAAACCATAACCAACAATGCATCACTATAGCTCTTGTCTCAAAGTACTGTCACGACCTGTCACATCACGCCGTGACTTATTTTGTGTTTTTTGGTGTTTTCATGTGTGTAGTGTTTTAGTTCTTGTCTTGCGCTTCTATTTTGTTGTTGATTGTCATGTCACGTACGGATGTACTTTGTGGACGCCGTCTGCTGCTCCACACACTGTAAGTCTTTGCTGTCGTCCAGCAGTCTGTTTTTGTTTACTTTGCAGCCAGTTCAGTTTCAGCTTTGTTATGTATAGCCAACACCAAGCTTCAATGCCCTTTCTCAGCGGCACTTGCCTTTTGTTTATTTTTGGTTTAAGCATTAGACACCTTTTTACCTGCACACTGCCTCCCACTGTCGTCTGCATATTGTGATCACGACAAACCATGTTCCCAACATCTACAGAGCAATTAGCTACCTGCTACCACCTACTGATATGGAAGAGTATTACACGGTTACTCTGCCGAGCTGTAACCAGTACAGACACTCAACAACGGCACATTTGCGGATTATAATTACTGGTTTGCAAAAAATATTTTTAACCCAATTAGGTGAAATTACATAATCTCCCACGGCACACCAGACGGTGCATTAGTGTGCCGCGGCACAGTGGTTGAAAAACACTATTATTATATCCAAAAATGTGTTTTCTTTTACCTTTTCAATATCTACTCTGTCTATATATATTTGTGTTTTAGTTAGTGTTTGTGTTTGACTTTGTTATAGGTGATAAAACAGACTGCCACAATTGCATGTTGACCGCTGCAGAAAGTTTTGCTGTTTTGGGGGGATTCTCAAAAACACATGATGACGGGACTGTTATTGTAGCTCGTACCAACTCCGTACAGTAGACGACATCATAACTTTGCATCTTAGCGCACTCTATGCAGTTGTTTAGAGCCACAACCACGAGGGGTCTGGGCTTTTGTAAAGATTTGATGATTATTTTCCAATAATTTCAATACTTTAGTTATAAATACGACATCACAAAAGTTAAGTTAAAATCAATTTTGATGTCAAAGTTCAATAATAAGGCTGTTTGAATCAAATTAGAAATGTGTAACACAACCTACACCCCATTGCCAAAAACTAAATGGTTAATTCTTTCTTGTAATGACGTACCTAACAGACGTCTTCAAAGCTCACATGTATGCATTCACACACAGCACCAGCATTTAAAAACCACGGAAGGTAAAATCATAAATCTATTTGTGGTAGCATCGGACAAATTATGCTTGAATCCCACAGCACATAATTGTGGTGCATTCAAGGACCCTTGATAAAAGTTCGAAACAGAATTGTCACTAGGTTTTAAAGATATGCAGACATGCACCTGGGGGATAGGTTGATTGGCAACACTAAATTGGCCCCAGAGTGTGATTGTTGTCTATCTGTTTTGGCCCTCTGATGAGGTGGCAACTTGTCCAGGGTGTACACCGCCTTCTGCCCAAGTGCAGCTGGGATAGGCTCCAGCACCCTCCGCTACCCCGAAAGGGACAAGCGGTAGGAAATGGATGGATGTTATGATTATCATTATTCACTGATGATATTCCTACAAAAATCAGCTAATTTCTACCCTACATTATCAAGTAGTAAGTTTGTATAAAATGTGTTGAAAAAAACCTGACCTTTTAAAAAAATTAATGGAGTGGGAATTAAGGGATAATTTAGGGAGGAGACCCTTTAGCCCCCCTAATTAGGCCTAATGAAGCCACTAGTTTGAATTACTAATAAAACATGTAAATATTTAGAGTATATCTACTGTGCTTCTGGGTTTTCACATTAAAGACTGTCACATGTGTAGAACACCGGATAAAATGTTGACGGACAGGAGTGTATATGGATACATTACCGTCAGTCCATCTAGATATTTTAAACCCATCTTTAATAAAAAATCTTGGAGACATTACAAGCTGCATGTAAAAACCTTACCAAGCTGTAAACCGTGTCTATGGTCATTACGCCCTCCCTCAACCGCTGCAGCACAACGCCACAGATACAGTACGGTTCTGTGGGAAACACTATACAGAAATGTCCTTAATTTCTTTAGAGGACACATTTACAGAAAGCTAAGGCCCGCGAAAGGCGGACTTCTCCCTTCACTATTAGTCTTATTTTGCTTTTATTCCATATAACCAGCATCCTCTACAGTAGACATTTGGTTTCTGGTCTTTATTTTGTCAGAATTACAGGACAGCGCCACTGCAAAAATGTGACTCTCTCAAAAGTCTTGTGGACCATCGATTGAATAGCTAAAATGGAACCTTGAGGAACACCTCTACTATAACTAAAGAAAAACCTTAGTTACATAAATCACGTTACAGATGTGTAACTGCCAACAAGGAGAGGACTTAGAGGGGTGCCTTGAGGAACACCCCAGTTACATAAATCACACGTTCTGACCCCAGTGTTTGATAGCAAGTTTAAAATGTCAATGCAAGGATCTGCCAATGTAGTGTTGTAACGATACCAATATTTTGGTACCGGTACTAAAATTATTTTTATACTTTTTGGTACTTTTCTAAATAAAGGGGACCACATAAAATTGCATTATTGGCTTTATTTTAACAAAAAATCTTAGGGTACATTAAACATATGTTTCTTATTGCAGTTAAGTCCTTAAATAAAATAGTGAACATACTAGACAACTTGTCTTTTAGTAGTAAGTAAGCAAACACAGACTCCTAATTAGTCTGCTGACATATGCAGTAACATATTGTGTCATTTATCATTCTATTATTTTGTCAACATTATTAAGGACAAGTGGTAAAAAATTAATTATTAATCTACTTGTTAATTTACTGATAATATCTGCTTACTTTCTCTTTTAACATGTTCTGTCTACACTTCTGTTAAAATGTAATAATCACTTATTCTTCTGTTGTTTGATACTTTACATTAGTTTTGGATGATACCACAAATTTGGGTATCAATCCGATACCAAGTAGTTACAGGATCATACATTGGTCATATTCAAAGTCCTCATGTGTCCAGGGATATATTTCCTGAGTCTATAAACATAATATACATTTTTTTTTAAACGAAAGAAGATCCCAGCTGCACTTGGGCGGCAGGAAGGGTACAGCCCAGACAAGTCAATTCATTGTGGCCCCTCATCGCAGGTCCAAAATGAATAAGTAATTCTAAATACCCAAACTGGTTAGATTTGACCAGTAATAACTTTGTTTACATTATTTTGCTTGTAGATTTACAGATACGTTCTACTTCAGTAAATCAGAGTACATAGTAATTTTGTGGTCAGATTTGAGTTGCATTACGTTTTCCAACATTTGCAACATAACATGTATAAAAGGTATACAAGTAATTCTAAATTAACTACATTTTAATATGCATGATAGGCAACACTTTCCATAGAGAACCTGCGGAACTATTTGACATCCTTTATATGCAGGGATGTGCAAGGCAGGGATTTCTACAAACATTGCACCACATTTATATATGCAAGCCCAAAATATTCATTCAGCTAACACCCTCATTGTTTCAACCAGTAACCCAAACTCACCTCACTCTTTCCTTGTCGACACAATGAATGGGGGACGGTGTGGCTTGGTTGGTAGAGCGGCCGTGCCAGCAACCTGAGGGTTCCTGGAAAAGCGCGATACAACCCATTTAGCATTTAATACCCTGCTCTCCCCCCACTCACGTCGTTATATTAGCAGGAATATTTGAAGAGTTGAAAAGCAATTTGGTCCAAGTTCCTCTATAGCACAGGATCACTCTACAGTGTTTTTAGGAAGTTGCTGCAAAAATGTTTGTCTCCCCAGTTATGAACTGAACTCGGCCATGTCATGTCATTCCCAGGTTGCATTTTTCCCCCAGGTTCGCCAGATGAATAGTACTAATGTACAGTACACCTACCGTATTTTTCGGACTATAAGTCGCAGTTTTTTTCATAGTTTGGCCTGGGGTGCGACTTATACTCAGGAGCGACTTATGTGTGAAATTATTAACACATTACCGTAAAATATCAAATAATATTATTTAGCTCATTCACGTAAGAGACTAGACGTATAAGATTTCATGGGATTTAGCAATTAGGAGTGACAGATTGTTTGGTAAATGTATAGCATGTTCTATATGTTATAGTTATTTGAATGACTCTTACCATAATATGTTATGTTAACATACCAGGCACGTTCTCAGTTGCTTATTTATGCGTCATATAACGTACACTTATTCAGCCTGTTGTTCACTATTCTTTATTTATTTGAAATTGCCTTTCAAATGTCTATTCTTGGTGTTGGGTTTTATCAAATACATTTCCCCCAAAAATGCGACTTATACTCCAGTGCGACTTATATGTTTTTTTCCTTCTTTATTATGCATTTTCGGCCGGTGCGACTTATACTCCGGAGCGACTTATACTCCGAAAAATACGGTAATTTGTCATGAATTGTTTTGTTTTACAATATGCAGAAGGTCAATAAAAAAAAACTAGCTGCAGGCCAAAAATGCACACACCCCTGCTTTAGGGGGAGGTATTCTGGACATGATCAACCCAGAGTAGACATTGGGGAAGCCCTAAGGCACACTGGAGGGACACTGTCTTCGGATGAGCAGAGGATATTGAATGGAAACTGCAGCAATTTCATTACACGTGTGCGTTGAAGTCAAGGGATATCAACAGGAAAGCACACAAAGCAGAGCTTGCGGACTTTAGAATTTCTATGAAATCTGCACTGATCGATATTGTACATAAGTAGCTTGATAAATAATGCAATAACACTGTGAGTGTATGTAATGTGTGAATGTAATGTTGTTCTTTTATCAAAGGAAAATTGCTAGTAGTATAGTAACATGACATCTTGCTCACCAAACAATGATTTATTAATGTTCTTGACTCCATGAAGTGCAATGCTCCTTTAAGCAACGTGTAATATTTTGATTTCTACGGTAGGAAGGGGATTTCTATGGCCCCATTCGTTGTGGTTTAACTGAGACATGAAACGTGTCGAATTTGAAGGTTGCACTATCCTCTTCAGCCGCCAGACGGCATTAAAAAGTTCAACTTAAAGTACCTCTGATAGTCACGCACACACTAGGTGTGGTGAAATTACAATTTGCATTTGACCCATCCCCTTGTTCCACACCCTGGGAGGTGAGGGGAGCAGTGAACAGTAGCGGTGGCCCTGCTCGAGAATCATTTTGGTGATTTAACCCCCAATTCCAACCCTTGATGCTGAGTGCCAAGCAGGGAGGTAATGGGTCCCATTTTTATAGTCTTCGGTATGAGTCGTTTGAACTCACGACCTACCAATCTCAGGGTGGACACTCTAACCACAAGGCCACTGAGCAGGTTAGTTTTGAATATCTTAAAATGTGTTTTGTGACTTTGACTACAGTGTCAGTTGCTTTTTAGAGTGACGCTTTCCATCATTTTCAGATAACTGCACTACAAAATGTTTATATCCCACCTTCTTCTCACGCGAGATCCGCCCAGGAATGGGCCATATAAATACCTTCCTGACAGTACCTTCCGGCATATTAAATAGTGCTTCAAACTAGGGATGTCCGATAATGGCTTTTTGCCGATATCCGATATTGTCCAACTCTTTAATTACCGATACCGATATCAACAGATATATGCAGTCGTGGAATTAACACATTATTATGCCTAATTTGGACAACCAGGTATGGTGAAGATAAGGTACTTTTTAAAAATGTTTATAAAATAAGAAATAAATTAAAAACATTTTCTTGAATAAAAAAGAAAGGAAAACAATATAAAAACAGTTACATAGAAACTAGTAATTAATGAAAATTAGTAAAATGAACTGTTAAAGGTTAGTACTATTAGTGGACCAGCAGCACGCACAATCATGTGTGCTTACGGACTGTATCCCTTTCAGACTGTATTGATATATATTGATACATAATGTAGGAACCAGAATATTAGGGACGGCGTGGCGCAGTGGTAGAATGGCCGTGCGCGACCCGAGGGTCCCTGGTTTAAACCCCACCTAGTACCAACCTCGTCATGTCCGTTGTGTCCTGAGCAAGACACTTCACCCTTGCTCCTGATGGGTGCTGGTTAGCGCCTTGCATGGCAGCTCCCTCCATCAGTGTGTGACTGTGTGTGTGAATGGGTAAATGTGGAAATAGTGTCAAAGCGCTTTGAGTACCTTGAAGGTAGAAAAGCGCTATACAAGTACAACCCATTTATCATTTATTTATTTAATAACAGAAAGAAACAACCCTTTTGTGTGAATGAGTGTGAATGAGTGTAAATGGGGGAGGGAGGTGTTTTGGGTTGGTGCACTAATTGTAAGTGTATCTTGTGTTTTTTATGTTGAGTAAAAAAATCAAAAACAAAAAAAAACCGATAACGATAATAAAAAAAACGATACCGATAATTTCCGATATTACATTTTAACGCATTTATCGGCCGATATTATCGGACATCCCTACTTCAAACTGTAGTGTAGCCAAGGCGTATAGACAAATACTGCACAGTGTTGCGACTGATTTGAATACATCCCTCTCTCCTACATACAGGCCTTGCAGCTAATATCCCCTTGCACATACAGACATGTTCAGATTGAATTTCTTCTCTGTGCAGAGATAATTACTGCAGGCAGCAGTCAGAGTGGAGTTTAGCAGAGGGAGGCAGGAAGGGGACGTGGCCTACAGTACTACCTGGCATTCATTCCTCTCAATAGAGCTGATGGGGACATTAGGCAAAAGTCATTAACTATGGCAGAGACAAGGAGAGATGAGGACACAACCGACTCACAAGCTGAGCTATAAAGGTAGCGGAGCGTGGGGAACTGTGTGTCACCGAGGACACGTCCGGTATAGTCGATGTGTACTAAAGTGTGCTTAAGAGAGAGTAAGTAAGTGTTGGCATCACTTAAAAGTAAACAATTGTACTGGTGATAAAGCACCTATCAGTGATAGTGTGATAAAGTCACCAGCCAAACCTTTGCACAATTGAATGGGATTACATTTAAAAGATCCAGCAAAAGTTCTACCTAGTGGCAGTTTCAATAGCCCCTCTTGTGGGACCCCTTTTACACCGTCAAATGTGTGCCCGGGTGTCGCCCAAACACACACGTCAGCTGTATAACCAATCAAATGTCAAACATTCTCACTTTTTTGTTTATATAGACAGCCATGTCGATTTGTGATGATAATCTATATCGGACAGACATATCCTTACCAAACCTTTCTTCCCCCCTAATCATTGAGGTGCCCCACTAGAGATTGCCACCCTGGACAATTGCCTGTGTGCACATTTCTAAAACGGACGCTGTTTCTACCTTTTAGTGCTCAACCTTGACCATACGTGTCGCTAAAAACGGCAACCAAAATATTACAAACAGCTCTTAGGAAAATTGCAGCACTGGTCTACACCAAAGTAATGACTGAATAAATATATTAATAATTAAAACAACCTACTGTGCTGCCCGATAAACAAAATGTTCCTAACAATTTTGTAATTGTGTGAAAATGAGCTGACATTTTGTATCTTATCATTTTGAGATTTGGTCAGTGACATAATTAATTGCTATGTACAGGAACTATAACATTTGCTACAATTAGAGCAGTGACGTGCAGTCAGGGGAGGCAGGTGAGGCGGGGCCTCACGTGCAATCATGGAAAGAAAAAAAATTTTAAAAGAAAAAAAATATTTAATTGTTATATGTATCCAGTGATTATACTATAAAGTTATTTTCCATTTAACTTCACCAGTTTTAGATTATTTTTATTCAAAATCGCTGAATTTTCACATTTGCCGTTTAAATACTGAGAAGAGATTTGCGGTGATCAGCAGCCAGTTGAGGCACGTCACTGAGTTGAGCCTCACCATGGATTGCGCAATGACTCGGCTAACTGCTGGCCTGCTATGCAGTGAGACCGTATTGCTATATGAATTATATTATACATTTCCATAGTTTAGTTAACTGAGGTATATAATGTACAGTGTATTTTGTCAACAACTGTATGTGTGTAACGTATTTCTTGTGCTGAGCGATCATAAAACTGCTGCGAAGATGCACTGTGTGAGGCTCGCAGTAATCCCGCCTCCTGGTGGTAAAGGGCAGTAGTGATCCCAGAGATCATTCTTGCGACTACTCGGCTGCAGAAGAAGTGACAACAAGCAGCAACAGTTAGCAGCGATCGTTTATTTTTTCCTCTTGCCTGGACTTTTAACAAGGAGGATTACATATCTAAAATAAAACAGTTTTCTAAACTGGACTTTCAATCGAAAGGAAGATCTCCATCGAGACAGAGAGACTTTTAAAACTGAAGAAAGATAAGGAAGACTTCTATAAACAAGTTATCGATGCTTTTGTTCAAAAGGAGCTGCGCATGGACTTCATTTATAAGTAAAGGTAAGACTATAATAAAGTTTTTTTTTTATTAAATGTGCTTTTTTGTGTGCTACAGTTTGTATGTGTAAAGTTAAAGTTAAGTTAAAGTACCAATGATTGTCACACACACACTAGGTGTGGTGAAATTTGTCCGCTGCATTTGACCATCCCCTTGATCACCCCCTGGGAGGTGAGGGGAGCAGTGGGCAGCAGCGGCGCCACGCCCGGGAATCATTTTTGGTGATTTAACCCCCAATTCCAACCCTTGATGCTGAGTGCCAAGAAGGGAAGAATGCTGGTATGAGCTTTTAAACATAACCCGTTAACTGCTGCCAATCAAATGGTGAATAAGATACTCTTTAGGGTTCATATGTTTGTAAATCTGACTGTGATGAAGTCAGTGCCTCACCAGCCATCAACCTCACCGCACGTCACTGATTTAGAGCAAACACTAAAGAAGCTACATATAGAAAAGACCAATGGTAGACAAAGTCTCAAAGTCACAGGGAAAACGTGCCATGTATGCCTAAAGTTCAGTGTCGGTTAGACATCACTAAACCATCAGGGCGGTATTCCAGAAAGCAGGTTAAGTAAACATTCTGAGTAAGTAAACGCTGAGATGATTAAAATAAAATTAACCGTTTTTTTTTCCAAAAAGGAATTGTAATTTAAACTTATGTGAACTTAATCTGTTTGCTGTCAAGGTTTCTTGAACGGTATGTCTCCTCCCTCTTGGTAAACATGAAGCAAGCTGTCAGATATGATGAAATATAAAAGAAAATTAATCCCTCCTTTCTGAGCTGCAACCTTATCGTGGTAAGAGTTTGCGTGTCCCAATGATCCTCGGGGCTGTGTTGTCCGGAGGCTTCTTTACCCCCTGGTAGGGTCTACCAAGACAAACAGGTCCGAGGTGAGGGACCAGACAAAGGAGCAGCTCTAAAACCTCAAAGGAAAGTCAAAATCAAGGACTCAAATTTCCCTTGCCCGGACACGGGTCACCAGGGTCCCCCTCTGAAGCCAGGTACCGAGGTGGGGCTCGATGGCGAGCACCTGGTGGCCGGTCTGTCCCCATGGGGCCCGAGCGTGCACAGCCCAAAGAGGCAACGTGGGTTCCCCCTCCAATGGGCTCACCACTCATGGGAAGGGGCAGTGTGAGCTGGGTTGCAGCTGAAGTCAGGGCCCTTGGCGGTCCGATGCTTGGCTACAGAAGCTGGCTCTTGGAACGTGGAATGTGACCTTGCTGGGAGGGAAGGAGCCTACGCAAGTGCACGAGGTGGAGAAGTTCCGGCTATATCTAGTCGGGACGGGTCCTGGCTGTTGTTTGTGCTTACGCACCAAACAGCAGCTCAGGATACCTGCCCTTTTTTGGAATCTTTCGAGGGAGTACTTGAGAGTGCTCCCTCAGATGATTCCCTTGTTCTGCTGGGTGACTTCAGCGCTCACATTGGCAACGACAATGAAACCTCGAAAGGCGTGATTGGGAGGAATGGCCGCCCGGATCTGAACCCCAGTGGTGTTTTGTTATTGGACTTGTGTGCTTGTCACAGATTATCTATAACGAACACCATGTTCAAACATAAGCGTGTCCATATGTGCACTTGGCACCAACTAGGACACTCTAAGCAACAATTCGATGATCGACTTATATATATATATATATATATATATATATATATATATATATATATATATATATATATATATATATATATATATATATATATATATATATATGTACAGTATATAAGCCTTGTATATAGCCACTCAATGATATTTACTTTGCATTGACTTTAGAAATCAAATATAATCAAAACAAATACGATTTAATTCCATATAATTTCACCATTTTTCACCTGTGTGCGAGTGAGAAAATGCAATTAAATATTAAATAAATAAACTGCGCTGCTGACCTGTCTCCACTCAAGATGATCTCTTGCTGGCCCCACTATGGATTGGACTCTCACACTATTATGTTAGATCCACTATGGACTGGCCTCTCACAATATTATGTCCTCGACGTCCATTGCACCGGTCGCCCAGGGGGGAGACGCCACATCTGCGGTCCCCTCCAAGGTTTCTCATTGTCATCCCATTGGGTTGAGTTTTTTCTTGCCCTAATGTGGGATCTGAGCCGAGGATGTCGTTGTGGCTTGTGCAGCCCTTTGAGACACGCGTCATTTAGGGCTATATAAGTAACTTTGATTGATTAACTACTGCATTTAAATGGATGCATTAACTCTGGCAGTATTTAGATCTCACTTCAGAACATTATTATTTTACTGTATTACTTTTCTTTCAGTTCCAGCTAGGTAAAGTAAGAGGGCCATTTCTGGCCCAAATAGCTATAGTGAATTGTATAATTATGGCTTTTTATTGTGGTCCAAAACCTTGTGCAACCTTAAGATTGACTATACACACTAACTCTTAGCATCCAAAAGGAGTTTGCTCATAAAGGTGTCATAAGCAAGCAATAAATGTATATATTTTTACTTTCAACACTTTAAATCTTCCACAAACTTAGATCTATCGACTGATATAACGTTGGTATTGTTTTGTATGTGTTTTGGGGTTTTTTGTTTTTGTTATCAAAAATAACTGTTTTTACCCTGGGTAAATGCAAAACATGCAATATTTCTAAATCTATAAGTTGCAGATTGAAAGATTCATGTAAATTTTGATACAATAGACAAAAATAGTTTTACAGTGCCTACTGAACTAGAATGAGAGCAAATGCGGGTAGGATACGGTTCAGTTCATCGAGTTCACACACAGCTTTTACATGTATCTGCCTTGTTACAATATGTATAACTGCCCAAGACTATTTTTACTACATTCCAGCAGTTTAATGGCAGTTTAACTAATTTACGCTCATCAAAGCTCTAAGAATTACGCGCTTATCTGAGGACCACCTGTGTGGTCAAGGGGCGCAATTACACCAAAACAATATTGTCTTGTTTTTCAACTGGTATGAATGAGATACATTTTGTTTTCATGTACATGGATGGTGATATATCAGGATTACAGTCTGTTAAAAATAGCAGTTAAAACGGGAGTTAACAGGGCCTAAAGAGTTCTTAGGAGAATGAGTGTATACTTTATGTTTATATCCTATTAAAACAATGTTGCAATCAAAAACACAATGCAATTTTATAATAAAAATACAAAACTGAAAAACTCTGGTGAAATTTCAGACCGCTAACCTTGAAACCAATCATATCACATAAGGAACACGTTTGGGGCCCTTGATGTACATCAGGTTAATACAGTACATTGGCGTTGCTAGGCCTATTTTAGGGGGGCTCAAGCACCCCCTAAAATATTCTTAAGCCCCCCTAAATAATTTGGTGCTAAAAAATAATAATAATAATATTTTTATTTTTTATTATTTTTTTTACAAATACATGCCGACATATTCATTATAAAGTGGCCTGAATATGAGTTTAAATAAATAATCATATAACCTGTCATTATTCACTCAGTTTCCCCTCACTTCATAGCGTAGGGTAGAGAGCCCCTTTAGTCAGTATCCAATCCATTCCACTTGTTCATATAGAAAATGTCGACATCACTCAAAATCCAGTCCGCATTTTCTCTGCGACCTTGCTTGCGGTCCTTGGACTTGTTCATATAGAAAATGCCCACATCACTCAAAATCCAGTCCGCATTTTCTCTGCGACCTTGCTTGCGGTCCTGCAGGTGTACGAAGCACATTAGCACACAGCACTGCAGAACAAGAACGTGAACGGATGCAAAATGGACATAACAAACTTTTTCAAGAAAGTAAGTATTCATCACTGCTTGTATTAAAATGTATTAGCTCCACTTTACACCAGGTCTGTTCGACAAAAAGTTACATTCCCACTCTAAAACAATGCTGCTACTTAGTTAGCCTGAAATGCATCATGAAGGTCCTGGTTATTATAAAGTTAAATGTGCACTCTTTTTTACCAATTGCTATCTTTGGGGTTACTTCCTTCTGGAGCATCAGCTGTGTTTCTCACTTTACACATGGAGGAGAACAGGAGTTGAGCTCATTCACATATGACTATCATCAGTAGATAATAATAATAATCACTCCACAACCCCTATTGACCTGTAGGAGTCAGGGCAGAGGAGCACATAAAGTGAGAGGGGAGAGGCCTCTACTGGAAAGGTAAGTAGGAGAATAATGATACATATAAATAAATATTAAAACATTTTTTTTTTTTTAAATGGCTTATCGATAAGCCATTTGTTTTATTTATTTCTGGGTGGATCATGTTGACTATTGGTCCTCCTAATTGTCAATCATTTTGGTGATGTTACGTAAGGACATATATATATATATATATATATATATATATATATATATATATATACATATATTATTTATTTATATAATAGATTGTAGTATTTGTAATCTACTTTACATTTGATTCCAAATCTCAAAGTGCTACAGAATTACAACCATTGGCGTTGTTAGGCCTATTTTGGTGTTGTAATAAATAAATAAATAAAAAATGGCTTATCAAAAAGCCATTTGTTTTATTTGATGTATATATATATGTCCTTACGTAACATCACCGGAATGATTGACAATTAGGAGGACCAATAGTCAACATGATCCACAACATCCTCTATCCATCCATCCATTTTCTACCGCTTATTCCCTTTGGGGTCGCGGGGGGAGCTGGAGCCTATCTCGTATACCTTTAAGTCTTTCATATATATATATAATATATATATATATATATATATATATATATATATATATATATATATATATATATATATATACATAAGAAAAACCCAGACACCATCTTTGTAGTCATTTTTCTCCTGCGTGGACTTCCGTCTTCCTTTACAATGAGTGAAGCTGCACGAAACCTTGTGTCTGCAATTGTAAATAATTTAGTTTTTAAGTTTTGTGTTTCTTGTAGAATCCATATAAAGTAATATACATTAGCCTATTGTTAACATAATGAAAACAACATCATTAAATATATTTGTTTTATTGTATTGTTACATTAATAGCTGTTGTATTGTTATAGGATGGCTTGTTAAACATTTCATAGGATTTTCAGAGGGAGGAAAAACCAAGACATTTAATATAAAATGTAAAATGAAGAAATACATAAAAAGAAAACATATGGTTAAAAGCCATCGTCCCGGAGAGCATTTAATTTCGTCCCATGCATTTTTTTTACCATCCCCGGGACGACGGGACTACGTTAATCTCAAGCCCTGGAAGTTACATTTTATTGTTTGCATTTTTTGTTTCAGCATTGAAATTTGAAGATGGTCCCTCAGCTCTATGACAGCTTTGGCTCTTTTTCAGATCAGCAGACGGACTCTTAAGTCTTTCTTATTTACAGTATATAAACGTTTCTCATTTCTATTCAGACTTCCATATATATTTAATTTCCTTAACGACTTGCCATAATATATATATATAAATATATTATATATAAGCCAAATTATCCCGATCCAGATATTACTTTAATTCAAGTAATTAAGTAATATTTCCAGGGCTTGAATTTACAACCATTTTAGTCACATATGTGCCCAAAATGTAATCTGTGCAACTTCAAAATATTTGGGAACAAACAATTATTGTATTGTGAGCGAAAGTGGTGGCATTAGCCTCTATGTTGTGAAGTAATAACATAAAGGCTAATGCCATGACTTTCATTGTGTTTCAGTGTATCTTGAAGGATCATGCAAGTAATTGTTTCTTGTTGATGCTGTAAACAAAATGTCACTGTGCAAACCCCTGTTTGTTGTTGTACTGAACACAGATTGAAAATAAACCGACTGAAATAATAATAATAATAACAATGAATAATGTATAAGTTTTTGTTAGCCGTTTGTGAGGTTTTGTGCTTGTGCGCTACGTTCGCTCACATCCTGTGCATCTCCTGGGGGCTAAGCCCCCCCTGTCCTTAAAAGCTAGTGACGCCCCTGATGCAGTACTCAGGATTGATTTAACTAACTCAGATTAACCTGCTCAGTGGCCTAGTGGTTAGAGTGTCCGCCCTGAGATCGGTAGGTTGTGAGTTCAAAACCCCGGCCGAGTCATACCAAAGACTATAAAAATGGGACCCACTACCTCCCTGCTTGGCACTCAGCATCAAGGGTCGGAATTGGGGGTTGAATCACCAAAAATGCTTCCCGAGCGCAGCCACCGCTGCTGCTCATTGCTCCCCTCACCTCCCGGGGATGATCAAGGGTGATGGGTCAAATGCAGAGAATAATTTCGCCACACCTAGAGTGTGTGACAATCATTGGTACTTTAACTTTAACTTTTAAGATTAGCTGTTCTGGCAGCTGACACTCAGTTGATTTACTCCAGGATTGAGACTCTAAGACTTCAGGTTTAGACTCAGAGTTTGTTGAACCTCCAAACTGGAATACCCACCTGTTCTGCTGCACTGTGATTGCATGTAAGTGTAAATCAACTCCTGTGTCATTCCATGTTGTGTAGGAATGATCAGAGCTTGAACATAAATATTGTTTACTCATTGTGTACCATATTGCATACTAACACTCTTCCAGCTGTTTTTGATCGTAGTAGTTGGTATGTACGTTGATGTATGTTGTCAACCACCTGTTGTGTTGTGTGTGTATACAAGTTGCATACTTGCCAACCTTGAGACCTCCGATGGTTGGATGGCGTGGTTGGGGGCGTGGTTTAGAGGGGAGGAGTATATTTACAGCTAGAATTCACCAAGTCAAGTATTTCATATATGTATATAAGAAATACTTGACTTTCAGTGAATTATAGCTATATGTATATATAAATAAGAGAATACTTCAATTTCAGTGTTCATTTATTTACACATATACACACACATAACACTCATCTACTCATTGTTGAGTTAAGTGTTGAATTGTCCATCCTTGTTCTATTCTCTGTCACTATTGTCAACATTGCTGTTTACGGCAGACGAACTGCTTTACGGTAGACGAAAACGTGACTGCTGTTGTTGTGTGTTGTTGCCGCGCTGGGAGGACATGGATGAAACTGCCTAACAATAAACCCACATAAGAAACCAAGAACTCGCCCTCGATCATTCTACAGTTATAACGTGATTGGGCAGGCACGCTGTTTGTATTGTGGGAAAGCGGACGTGAAAACAGGCTCACTCAGGTCCGCATGGAGCTGGAGGGGGCGGGAGAAAATTTGTCCCGGGAGGTTTTTGGGAGAGGCGCTGAATTTCGGGAGTCTCCCGGAAAATCCGGGAGGGTTGGCAAGTATGACAAGTTGTGCGCCATGAACCAATCAATACCTTTGTTAGTTCTTGCTAATTTGGCTACAAGCTCATACACAAAGTTGTCTGGTACAGTTCCCTAATATTGTAGACTGTCTAGCCACTGTCTACCGTGTCCAAATTGCTTTTCTATCAGTAATGCAGTAATCAGCCACCGACAGTCACCACTTTCCTACAAAGGAGGTTGATAACACTCATCTGTATCTCACTGATGTGGTGGACATGGATTTCTTATCCTGGGCGTACTCATGCCTGTTGCCCAAAGTCAGCGAGGATAGACTCGGTCCATCTCACCTGTCTTCAGGCCAATCCCAACAATATTCATTTCAAAATTGTAACTGACTCCAATCACTTTCAGTAAATGGCTAAAATGCCAGAAGCTTTCAGTACAGACTACAAGGCACTTTCCTTCAATTCAGGCACCAAGGCAAATAGAAGCACTGCTTTTCTTAGGGGCCTGAAAATCAAATATGGTGTTAAAGCTGATCCCGTCAGCTAAAGGGGGACGCTGTAAGAGGCTTTATTTGTGCTGTGGCACTGTTGTCTGTGGGATTTTTCTTTAAAGGCTAAAGTAAAGACGGCGGAAGTATGTCAGATAGAAATGGCCTTTTTTTTTGTCTGTCAAAAAGGCACAAAATTCGTGGGATAAGTGTATGTAAAAGGAACATAGGGAGACACAGCTCAACATTAATTCACCAATCATCTGAGCTGCTGGCATTGCTTCTTTCTACTCCTGTGCAAGCAAGTGGAACTATGGCATGCAACTCATTCTCATTGTAAGCATATTGGAAAAACTGTGGACGATTTTGTTTCATTTGTTTGATTAGCGTATGGGTGGTCAGTGGTGTGTGTGTGTGTGTGTGTGTGTGTGTGTGTGTGTGTGTGTGTGTGTGTGTGTGTGTGTGTGTGTGTGTGTGTGTCAGGTCTCACAGGGGGACCGGTTCCAAGCTGGGTGACAGATTGTCCAGACAATTGCTTTTAACAAGCTGGAGGAAAAGTAGGCCAAAAAAAACTAATGTCTCGACTCACTGATCCATTCAAACTCAATACATATTACTTTCTCTTTCTATAATTTATAAGTTAGCGCGCCACGCCGACTCATCTTGACCACCGAGGGCACATGTTTCATTTTACCCTGGGGACTGATTTAAAAGCTTCTCAAGTAAGATGATTTCAGGAAGTACCAAAATAAAGACTTTAACATCTATGGAATACAATTGTTTGTTACTAATTAGGGTTGTGTACCTTTCCCATTTCAATTGATTCCAGTACCTGGGACTCGATACCGGTATTCAACGACACCAATGTTTGATACTTTTGTGTGTTTGTGTGGTAATAATTGTTCATTTGTTAAATAATGAAATTTGAATGTGAAAATTTAGATTTAATTTAACACTAAGCTGATAATGATAACTGTGCTGTCCACTTAACCATCATGGTCTCATTTTCCATTATGCATTAATTTCAGTTTGTCTTATACGTGTTATCAGTAAGTATTTTTTTGCCATTAAGTTCAATATACCAGTCTTGTCTTTGTGTTGAGTCCTACAAAGTGTGTGTACTGTAAGTATTGCACTAGTTACACACAATAAAACATTGAAATCGCCAGTAAAATGGCTAACGCTAATTGGTAGCATGCATACGCCATAGCCAACGTGGTGCTTTTTTGAGCGCTTTCAATGGGTATTCTAGCTGTACATAGGAAGGGTGCAGTGACTTAAAAAAATGTAAACACATTTGTTAATGACAAATTATTTTTCGGTATTGGTCATTGACGCCATTGCTCGTGTTTTTCACGACAAAAACAAATCAGTGCAACCGGTGAACAGCAGAAAAGAAAATCATAGCTAAGGCAACTGATCGAAAGTATGCCAACATTTCACCCTAAACACGTCAAAGCAGACCCTACTTCTAGAAGGGTACGACTATAAAGTGGGAGCGTTTAAAACGGAGGCATGCCGGACATCTGGAGGAGGCGGTCTGTGACTCTCCTGTGGGATAGTTAGCTTCTTGGCTAGCTAGCGGACAACCAAGAGACTGAGTTGTGTCAAAAGTAGCTTTACCTATATCATTTTAGTCAAAGACTGCCAGCTAAATTGTTTCTACCTCTGTCATAAAATTACATTTTCTTTTTTTTGAGAAAGCAAAGTATGTTTTGTTTTGATTGCTATTTTAACTGCCCTTCCTTAACATACATATGAATACTTTGTTTTTATTTGCACTTTGCCTCTCCTTGCTTTAAAATTGACAAAGGTTTGATAGATATATTATTGTTGTAAGAGCCTAATGAGCAGCACAGTTACATCATAAGTAATATTTTTAAATGGAAAAAGTCATCTTTATATGTATTTATATATCTCAGCTGAATTTAAAAGCGGAAGCCTTTGGCTCCAGCAGGTTAGACTACTGTAATGGCCTTCTAATTGGGCTCTCTAAACAAGCTGTAAAGCAGCTGCAGTGCATCCAGAATGCTGCTGCCAACTCCTGACTAGAACGAGAAAATAAGACCATAGGTGTCCAGTGCTTAGGTCACTGCACTGGCTTCCTGTTGCTCAGAGAATAGACTTTAAAACAGCTCTGTCTTTTCATGATCTTGTGCCAAAGTACATATCTGACATGAACACCTCAGAGAGTGATCGTGTTCAAGGACAAAACATAATGAGGCTGTGTTTCAGTTTTCATGCTCCTAAAATCTGGAAATATAGTCTTCCAGAAGATGATGGCATTGTTCAAATCCAGGATGAACACACTTTTATTAAATTGTAAATATGACAACTGATAGCATTTTATCTACACTCTTTGATTTGAATTTTAATTCTAATTGTTTTTATGATTATTTTATTTTTGCTGTCTGTAAGCACTTCGAGTTGCCTTGTGTAGGAATTGTGCTCTAGAAATAAACTTGTCTTGCCTTAATTACAGCCACTGAATAGTTGTAGACATCATAAAACAACTAATCGTTAGATGAGTCGATGACGAATCAACTATCAAAATATTCGTAAATTACAGCCCAAGTAGCATCTCGCACAGTGGTTCTTAACCTGGGTCCGATCGAACCCTAGAGGTTCGGTGAGTCAGCCTCAGGGTAAAGACACATCCGACTTATCGTGCAAATAAAAACTTCTCCCTACCACCAAACAATGTTCCCTCTAATTTTCCATCTGATTTGCAGGTTGTTTTATTGATCGATTGAAACTTTTACTAGCAGATTGCAAAGGAAGAGAATACATTATATGAAACAGTACAGTTTACACAGTACAGTACATATTCCGTACAATTGACCACTAAATGGTAACACCCGAATAAGTTTTTCAACGTGTTTAAGTCGGGGTCCACGTTAATCAATTCATGGTAATGTGTGTAAGTTGTGTAATTTGTTGTGAGTTTATGCACTGTGTTGGTATTGTTCTTTGAACAAGGTGATGTTCATGCACGGTCCATTTTGTGCACCAATAAAACAACATATGACTTTTTCTTGAATTTGAAAAAAACAAATATTTAATTTTTCACTAAAGAAGGGTTCGGTGAATGCGTATATGAAACTTGTTGGGGTTCGGTACCTCCAACAAGGTTAAAAACCACTGATCTAGCACTATTCTGGAAGTATGCTTGCTTTGTCAGTATGGAAAATTGCAACGTTACCTAAAGGCAGTTCGGCCGAGTCCACTCCGAATGCTTAAGTCCTTGTTTTCCTGCCAAGTACTGAGTCAGCAATTAGACGTGACATCACATGCAACAAAGGTATCAATCTTTGGTTCCGTTTGATTCTAAGTGAATCGATAGCGGTAGCACAGACGGAATTCAGTCCGTACCCATATAAGTATCAAATTTGGTACACATCCCAAGTACTATCCATCCATCCATTTTCTACCTCTTATTCCCTTTGGGGTCGCGTAGATGTGTATTTTACAATTTGGTTTCTCCAACACATTTAGAGGGAAGTTGTTTTACTTGTCAAGTGTTAATATACATTGAAAATATACAGGTTCATGATGCATTGATTATGTATCGCATTTAAAAGTGCCTCAGCAACTCTTTCCGGGACGTTTTCATTCCAGTTGAGCTAAAGTAAAGACTTAAGCAAGAGCCTAATCAGTTGAATATGCAGGTAATTAAATATGCCTTGCACATGAACACATAAAACCCACATTTACCGTAATTGCTATTAAAGCAAGTCGCTGAGGTCAATGCACGTGTGATTGCTCGCTGAGGTAATGCTAATAAAAGCCATTATTTGAAACACTTGAGATGCAATCAATCCGGTATAATTGCTGTAAAAAACGAGCTTTTAATACTTACATGGGTGCGATATGAGCCAATTTGTGTTTTTTTTTTTTTTTTTTTTCTTTATGATATACCATATTCATACAAATAGACTGCATTTATTCCTTTGAAAAACAGGTTGTCTTTTATTCAGAGATGTAGACATCCAAACTAACAGGTGGTGACAAAAGCCTTTCTCCACTAGAAAGTCAGAGCTTTTCTTTTACACTGAGCCCTCATTTATCGCTGTTAATTGGTTCCAGGGCTGACAGTGGTAGATTTATTTACGCAAAGTAGAATTTGTGAATTTTAAATCAAATAATTACACAGCTCGAACTTAAAAAATCTTCCTGAAAACGTTTTCTAACATTATGAAAGCCCTCCATACATGAAATAGCAACCCCACAGTCACCTTTACACGCTTTTAATGTGATAGAGTAATGTCGCCCGAGGCTGAGCCAATCAGCCTCAGGCTGATTGGCTCAGCCAATCAAGCTTTCTTTTACTCAGCCAATCAAGCTTTCTTTACCTGTTATTGACTATGGAGATGTGTTGTACATGAATGTTGTCTCCACAAGCTGGATAGTGTGTACCACAGGGCACTGAGATTCATCACCAACTGCGCTCCCCTTACTCACCATTGCGTATTATACTCAATGGTTAACTGGACATCTTTATGTGCTCGACGCCTCAATCATTGGTAAGTTTTCATCTACAAAACCATTCTTTGATTGATTGATTGAGACTTTTATTAGTAGGTTGCACAGTGAAGTACATATTCCGTACAATTGACCACTAAATGGTAACACCCGAATAAGTTTTTCAACTTGTTTAAGTCTGGATCCACTTAAATTGATTCTGGGTATCACTCCATCTTATCTGTTTTGTCTTTTAACAAAGAAACAAGGAAGTCACAATCTTCGTTCAATGAATGTTCTACAATTTGTCGTCCCCAAAGTAAGAACTGAACTGGGCAAGAAAGCATTTAGGTTTTCAGCACCAATGGCTTGGAATAACCTACAATCGAATATTAAACTTCAAACCCTTGTTACATTGAATGAGTTTAAAGCTTCTGTGAAAGGACTGCAGTCTACCTTGTCTGTATGCACATGTGTCATGTGAGCAAGTTTTAATGTTGTAAATGTGATGTTTTATGTGTTGTTTACTGTTTTTAATGTAACCTTGCTGCTGCCCTCTTGGCCAGGTCTCCCTTGAAAAAGAGATCTTTGATCTCAATGGGATTTTTTACCTGGTTAAATAAAGGCTAAATAAAAAAATAAAAAAAAGTGTCCACAATACTAAACCGTTCACTCTGATTTGTTTGGTCTTATCCAGTGGCTAACACTGCTGTAGTATTGATCATTTTAGTACATATAGCCATTTTTTACGTTTAAAAATGTTATTTTTAGGCCAGAAATATGTAGAATATGCTTGAAAGTTATAAAAACTTAAAAGAGTGATGTGGTGAGGTATGATTGTAATGCTAATTTTTGAAAATAATTTTGATCAATGAAGCAGATGAAGCATGTCAAGGTAAAAAAAAAAAAAAAAAACTATTTCAACTTTGAATTAGAATTCAAGAACCTGAACATGCTGTATATCCAACAAGCTGTCAAGCAGATATTAGTTGTTGTTAGATATTCATTTTTTTGTAATCTATACAGTGGTATTTCAACTTAAGAGTGCCCAATTTTAAAATTTTCGGGACTTATGCAGATCCCAAATTTACAACAGCAGGTACCAATACTGGAGGTTTTGCATAATAGAGCCCTTTGAGAATACAGTGGTACCTCAACTCAAGAGTGCTTTGAGATAAGAGCTGCCTCTCGGCTAATTGTTATGATTTAAGTTGCAAGCAAAAGAATTGAGTTAGAAGCACCCGCCATTATTTGGGGTACCAAATGTCACAGTGAACCTCGTAAGATCCGACCAAAACATCTGATGTCCTTCTTGCTAGCATTAGCTTATAGCTAGACAGCAACGTAACTTTGTTTTCCAGCCATGAAAGAAAGCGAGTGTGAAGGACAGTGCTAAGGAAAAGAAGTGGATGCTATTCATTCAATAAAGAAATAAAATGTGACCAAGCTTGAAGTTAGGTAAATTGGTGAAGCAGTTGGCGTGTATCACTGCAGCAGAATGCATCGGACACCAGCCAAAAACGGTGTCGCAATTCGGCGGCTGCATCCTTTGCAGTGCGCATTTGTGGGGTGCCGACGTCATCGTGGTGCGCGAAGGCTGTCCCAACTCGAAATAGTTCCAAGTGTCCTTTGAATCTGGCCGACAACTATGTCCTTTTCTCCCATGAGCAGAAAGGTTGCATGTACACTGTACAATTTGTATACTTTTATATCCCAAGATCCTTTGGCACTCAAATCTGAAAATTATTTTCATCATGGCGAAGCTAAGCGGAGCACAAAGAGCGACTTTAAAACGTAAGTATAGCTTTATTTATTCATGTAAAAACCGCTAAAAGCAGACATGTCAAGCTGGGATGTCAGTAGTGATATACATTTGTATATCTGGCAACTACCGACCTGTTTCTATTCTCAGTTCCATTTCGAAAGTAATGGAAAAAATAGTTTATGAACAGGTCGATAGTTACCTTGCCACTAATAAACTCATGTTCAAATTCCAATCCGGCTTCAGAACTAACCACTCCACTGACACATGCCTTCTCTATCTGACCGACCACATCAAACATGAGGTGGACGCGGGCAAATACTGCGGCATGGTCATGCTGGACCTTCAGAAGGCCTTTGACACCGTTAACCACGCTATACTGTTGGATAAGCTCAGAGCAATCGGATTTGATAAAACCTCATCGAGCTGGATGCAATCTTACTTGGAGGGGAGGGAACAGGTGGTAGAGGTGAACGGCACTGTGTCCCCCCCTCTCAGTAAGCTGTGGAGTCCCCCAAGGCAGTATATTAGGGTCTTTACTGTTCCTAGTATACATAAACGACATGTCATCAGCATTGTACTTGTTTGCGGATAACTCGGCCCTCAGGTGGAGATAATCCTCAGTGCTGAACTCTGTAGAATTTGCACCTGGCTTGCTGACAACAAGCTATCCATACACTTGGGTAAAACGGAATCCATCCTGTTTGGGTCCCACATCAACCTTAAGAAAGTCAATGACTTCACTATAAAAGTGGGTGACATTGTTATCACCAGGAAAGATGAGGTCACCTAACTAGGTTCCATTCTAGAGGCTAATCTTTCCTGTGATAAAATGGCAACCAAGGCAGGCCCGGCCCTAACCAATCTGGCGCCCTAGGCAAGATTTTAGGTGGCGCCCCCCCACATCGGCAGTGAAGTGTATATACTCACAAGAACCCGAATAGCTTTGTCTTTGACCTTTTTTTTTACTTACAACTATACCTAATATATAAAGGGGTGGAAAAGTGACGATTACCTGCAGGGCAAACATTAGCTAAACAGAAGGCAATAACAATGTAAACAAAAAACACCTGCTTAAAAGATCTAATACAAAACATTTATATGCACGTACAACACTTAGAACTTTTAGCATATCAGTATGTGGAATTAAATTATGGAATGGATTAAGTAAAGAAGTTAAAAATTGTACTGATATGATCCAGTTTAAGAGGTTGTTCAAAATAATAGTGCTTACAGAGTACAAAGAAGAAGAATTATGAGAAATACTTTCAACCTTATTGAAAATAAGATATTCTTCATCTCAGTATGTTAATAATGACTGAATTAATTAATTAATTACATATTACAAAACTGCTGTATACTAATTCATAGATGTTATTTTATTATATAAAAAGGTCAGTAAATGATTCTATATATTTGTAAACGCTTTGAAGTGGGAAAGGGGTAGGATTAAATAAGCTTTGCTTCTTCCTACTCCTTTTCGGGCATGATGTAAAATGAAATGATATGAAATTGTGTGATGTATTATGATGTAAGTGTGTTCATGTTCGAAATAAACTAAAGAAAGAAAGAAATGTCCCTGAGGAATGTAAGGTGGGACTACTGTAATTACCTAACGTTACATTATTTTCCATAACAATTTAGCCCCCTCCACAATATTAACCCGACGTTAAAACAGAACTGGCTATTTATTGATTAGCAATTGCCGAATCATGTAACATTAGCTTAATGCTAAAAAGCCAGGTTACTATCACATTCTGTAACAGACAAATAATGTCATGTAGGCTAACGTTACCTACCTGCTACCTCTGTCTTTTCTCGTTTCTCCTCCTCTTCTTTTCTCTTTTTTCTTCCCTGGGCACCTGACAGTTTTGGCATCTTGTGTTGATTTTTTGATGTGGTGACGTCCAAAAAGTGTCATGATACGGGAAGCGAGGGGGCGCACCGTGCGGGGGAAGGGGGGGCGTAATGTTGTAACAAATAATATTTCTATTAAATAGGCTTTACTTTGCATTTTAATTAACGTGGGATTATTTTTTGTATTTGAAAATAATAGTACCAACTTTTTTTTCTCTTTTTTTTTTTCTCCAACATTTGTGGCACTGGCGTGGCGCCCCCTGATGGACGGCGCCCTTAGCATTTGCCTATACGGCCTATGCCACGGGCCGGCCCTGAACCAAGGTAATCAAAAAGGTCAACCAATGAACGAGATTTCTCTATAGAATCTCCTCTCTGGTCTCCCAGAACAAGCTAGTCAGATTACTTCTAGACCTCCACCCCAGATCCCACCTCACTCCTACCCACTTCTCCAAAGTGGGCTGGCTCAGGGTGGAGGACAGAGTAAAACAACTTGCACTGAGCCTGGTCTATAAAATCCGCTACACCTCCCTGATACCGAAATACATGTCAAACTACCGTATTTTCCGCACTATAAGGCGCACCTAAAAACCACAAATTTTCTCAAAAGCTAACAGTGCGCCTTATAACCCGGTGCGCTTTATTACGATTCGTTTTCATAAAGTTTCGATCTCGCAACTTCGGTAAACAGCCGCCATCTTTTTTCCCGGTAGAACAGGAAGCGCTTCTTCTTCTACGCAAGCAACCGCCAAGGTAAGCACCCGCCCCCATAGAACAGGAAGCGCTTCTTCTTCTACTGTAAGCTACCGCCCGCCCCCGGAAGAAGAAGAAAAAACGCGCGGATATCACCGTACGTTTCATTTCCTGTTTACATCTGTAAAGACCACAAAATGGCTCCTACTAAGCGAAAAGGATCCGGTTCATAAAAAGACGCAATCTCTCCATCCGCACACGGATTACTACCGTATTTCACAGCAACTGATATTCCTGTGAACCGCACTGTGGAACGGGAGCACGTACGGTGAATATTCGCACCACAGGGAATGAGAAGTCATCCTTCACTGTGGTTCTAGCTTGCCATGCTAACTTCCACCCATGGTGATATTCAAAAGGAAGACCTTGCCAAAAGAGACCTTTCCAGCCGGCGTCATCATAAAAGCTAACTCGAAGGGATGGATGGATGAAGAAAAGATGAGCGAGTGGTTAAGGGAAGTTTACGCGAAGAGGCCGGGTGGCTTTTTTCACACAGCTCCGAAGGCGAACACACCTTCACTAAGACGGGCAGACAGCGCCGGACGACATACGCCAACATTTGCCAGTGGATCGTAAATGCCTGGGCAGATATTTCGGTCACAACTGTGGTCCGAGCTTTCCGGAAGGCAGGATTCACAGAACAACAGCGACACTGACTCCCGATGACTTCGACGAGACGGAACCGGCCATTTTGGATACCACGCTTGCGCAACTTTTCAATTCGGACACCGAAGACGAAGAATTCGAAGGATTTACGAATGAAGAATAACTTCAGAAGGTGAGCGCTATGTTTATTTTGTGTGTTGTGACATTAACGTTCGAGCAACATTATGTTACTATTGCTCTACACCATTTTGAATTTTACTATGTTTGTGATTGCACATTTGCGTACATTTTGGGACAGAGTTGTTAGAACGCTGGTTTTCAATATATTATTAAAGTTTGACTGAACTATCTGACTGTTTTTTTGACATTCACTTTAGCGCAGCGTTTTTTTGACATTCACTTTAGCGCAGCGTAGGCACGGCTTATAGTCCGGGGCGGCTTATTGGTGGACAAAATTATGAAATATGTAATTCATAGAAGGTGCGGCTAATAATCCGGTGCGCCTTATAGTGCGGAAAATACGGTACTTCCTTAACGTAAATGACTGCCATAACCACAACACCAGGGGGAGCTCCACTAACCACGTTAAACCCAGATTCCGATCTAACAAAGGTCTTAACTCATTCTCTTTCTATGCCACATCAATTTGGAATGCACTCCTAACAGGTGTAAAAGAAAGGGCGTCTCTATCCTCCTTCAAAACCGCACTAAAAGAACACCTCCAGGCAACTTCAACCCTAAACTAACACCCTCCCTTCCACATCTTACCTCCCCGGATTGTAAATAATCAAATGTAAATAATCAAATGTAGATACTTATTCTTATGCTTTCTGATCTCTCTCTCTCTCTCTCTCTATGTCCACTACTTGCTGTACATATCCTACCAAGTCAGTCCTACACTGTTCCAATGTCCATTTCTCTGATGATGCAATTGTTGATGACTGAAGTGTTGATATCAACCAACCCCCCCACACTCCCACATCCCCGATTGTAAATAATGTAAATAATTCAATGTATATACTCTGATGATTATCTTGTGTGATGACTGTATTATGATGATAGTATATATCTGTATCATGAATCTAAGTGGACCCCGACTTAAACATGTGGAAAAACTTATTCGGGTGTTACCATTTAGTGGTCAATTGTACGGAATATGTACTGCACTGTGCAAACTACTAATAAAAGTCTCAATCAATCAATCAATCAATCAATTCAAATACGAGACCTCGAGTATCTTAATGTAGAGCGACCTCCGTGCTCTTTGCCCCTCCCTTTACTCCCCAAAAAAGAGTCATATATCTGGTCACTGGTTAATCTGGTCACACAAAATGGTTAATGGTTGATGGTTGATTATATGACCGAAATAAACTTATTTAATTCATTCATTCATTCATTCATTCATTCACATTACAGACAGCTTAGTGCCCGGAGCTTTGTTTGAACATTTGAAAGTAAAACCTGACATCTATTAATTAGACTGCAAGAAATTGACTTAATTGTGTTGTATTTACGTGTGGCCGGAATAATAAAGTATTTTAAGCGTGTGCATCAATGCAGCAGATATGTGACGTTAATGTAAGGGCGGGGTTAACAGACGTAACCAGAAAGAGTACTGGACGCAAGACCGTCCCAATTCATATCGCTCCAGCCGCTCGAGGACTCTCGCTAGGACCCAGCACAAAAAAGTCCTTGGAAGGATGCAGCCCCCACATTGAGACACAGCTAAAGAGTTTAGAACAATATTTAAACAGCGGACATTTATCAGTGAAAATATAGGGAAGCGGTCAATAGTGCTTGATGGAGAAGATACCGTAGAAGTCCACTCTCCAAGATAAATGCAGTATATTATTATTGTATTACTTTGTAAAACTACGGTCGCTGTTTTTATACACTATTTCTTGTGTAAGTTAATTTTTCTTTTTAAAAGGCATGTTACATGTTTAAATTGTACCGTTTTGGCAGAGGAGCACAATTTAAATTGATTTTCATTCATTTTAATGGGAGATTTGAGATACATTAGAGGTGGGAATCGTTGGGCACCTCACGATTCGATTACAATAACGGATGTACAATTAGATGAAAAATTGGTTATCGATGCATCTTTATGCATAATTTATGTATATTAATGCAGTTTTACATGTATTTCCGTTTCACTAAATACTCATTCATCATTTGAAACGTATATAATAATCTTACTTATCTCACCATATGAAATATAACTTACTTCACTAATTATTATTTATTTGTTTTTATTGTTATTACTTATGGAGTATATTGTGAATAAATTGAGAACCGTAAGTGAAGAAAAGTTTTAGCTATGTAAAGGAAAAGGGGTAGGATTAAATAAGCTCTGCTTCTTCCTACTCCTTTTCGAACGTGTTTAATAGAGAAACTGGAAATTGTGATGTATCATGTTGTATGCATGCATGTTCGAAATAAACACAAACTCAGCTCAACTTTTAAAAACAGTGCATTTGTAATAAGAAACAGTTGAATTCATTCCCATACACACATGGAAATGTGTGCAAAACTGGAACATAAGTGCTCAAAAAAAAGGAGCTGTCTGCATTACTTTATGTACAATGAATAAATAATGGATTATTGAATTTTAGATTTACAACCTCCCATTTCCGAATTGCGATGCATCTAAAAATCGATTATTTCCCCCACCTCTATTACATATATTTAAGTACTCTGTCACAGAACCAATCAAGCTGGTAAATTGAGGTACTCTCGAAATGATTGTTCTTTGATTTCTGTTAAAAATTATGTTTACAAACAAAACGCCTCTTGAACAAAACTGCTTTAGCACAATTAGCTTGACGGAAATGGTCATAAAACAGCATTTCATTTTTCAATGCGGTCATATCTCCTGGAGAATTATAACACGGGTCTGCACCCACGCTCGCCTTTAATTTGACTAATCCCTTACTTGGTGAAAAAGCATCATAGATTGCAGCCGCCGCATGCAAACTTTGAACTCTTATCTCTTCCAATTCCCCACTTGGACTTTTTCTTAATACTTTCATAATATCCTTCCATTTTTGAGGAGAAGGGATTGGTGCTGCCTCAGCAGCAGGCTGACAAAAGCAGCAAGGGACATGGAGAGAGATTCAGGGGCTTAGTGTCTATGCGAGGATGACCCCATATTGTTCCAAAGGCACAAGGGACTAAAAAAAGAGCACCCATGGCGGAGGAGCCTTGGCTTAGCGCCTAATGCATTAAATGAATTTCTTGCAGACATAAACCACTGCACACCCCCATCACATCATTTCCCACTTGTTCGCTCTAATTCCTTCCATCCACCCTCCGCCTATATAACGCTCTTTACGTCAGGTTGTACAGCTCATTAAGTTGATAACATGTGTGTGCTGCTCATAAATTAGATAAAAATGTTTAATCTGATAGCAAGAATGAGTCAAACAGCAAAACGAACAATTGAATAAGTGGTTGGCGTGTGAAGATTCTGGGGGTGAAAACAAAACAACATGATGTCGCAAAGCAGGTGAGGTTGTGCAACATCAAGCGCAGTAAACTATTCTCTAGGTAATTGCTCCTCGCCATAAATGCTAATTCCGTGTCATGGCTGCGCGAGTAAGTCCCCGATGGGATTGTAAAAGTATCCAAATGATGTCTATTTTAGCATTTCTAACCCACCTACTGTACCTTGTTCGGTACAGTATATGTGTTAGCAGACTGCCCCTGGCTTTTATAGAAAGGGTACCATACTTGCCAACCCTCCCAGATTTTCCGGGAGACTCCCGAAATTCAGCGCCTTTACCGAAAACCTCCCGGGAAAAATTTTCTGCCGAAAATCTCCCGAAATTCAGGCGGACCTGAGTGACGTGTCGACAGCCTGTTTTCACGTCCGCTTTCCCACAATATAAACAGCGTGCCTGCCCAATCACGTTATAACTGTAGAATGATCGAGGGCGAGTTCTTGGTTTCTTATGTGGGTTTATTGTTAGGCAGTTTCATTAACGTCCTCCCAGCGCAGTAACAACAGCAGTCACGTTTTCGTCTACCGTAAAGCAGTTTGTCTGCCGTAAACAGCAATGTTGTGACACTCTTAAACAGGACAATACTGCCATCTACTGTACATGCATATGTGACAATAACATTTAGGGCTTTTAGAGAGTGCAGTGCACAACTGCGCACACAACAAGGAGACGAAGCAGAATGCATCATCAGAGAGGGTGTTCAGCATGGTTAGAAAAATAGTGACAGAGAATAGAACAAGGATGGACAATTCAACCCTTAACTCAACAATGAGTAGATGAGTGTTATGTGTGTGTATATGTGTAAATAAATGAACACTGAAATTCAAGTATTTCTCTTATTTATATATATATATATATATATATATATATATATATATATATATATATATATATAAAATAAATATATATATATATACAGTATATAGCTAGAATTCACTGAAAGTCAAGTATTTCTTATATATATATATATATATATATATATATATATATATATATAAATGATAAATAATGATAAATGGGTTGTACTTGTATAGCGCTTTTCTACCTTCTACTCGTTCAAAGCGCTTTGACACTACTTCCACATTTACCCATTCACACACACATTCACACACTGATGGAGGGAGCTGCCATGCAAGGCGCTAACCAGCACCCATCAGGAGCAAGGGTGAAGTGTCTTGCTCAGGACACAACGGACATGACGAGGTTGGTACTAGGTGGGGATTGAACCAGGGACCCTCGGGCCGCGCACGGCCATTCTCCCACTGCGCCACGCCGTCCCTATATGTATATATATATATATATATATATATATATATATATATGAAATACTGTAAATATACTCCTCCCCTCTTAATCACGCCCCCAACCACGCCCCGCCACAACCCCCCCCACCTCCCGAAATTGGAGGTCTCAAGGTTGGCAAGTATGAAGGGGACAAAAGATGATTTCAATCTACATAATGAGCACTTCCTTGTGGTCAAGATAAAATGTATTTGGATATGCTTTGATGTAACTTTTGCGTAAATTGTTCTCCCCAGTGACATATATAACCTGCTTGCTTACATTCAGAGGGGTGGAGCTTCACTTCCGTGTTTGGATTACAGTTTAACATAGAATATAGATTGTGACTGCAACTCGTTCAGTAAAATAGAATAAAAGATCAGTAGGAAGGAAAGACGGTTGGCAGGAAGTCGAGAGTAACTTTTTTATCGGAGATTTTTAAGTCGTCAAAACACCTCTTCTCAAACCAATCACAATTCATAATATCAGTGCGACACGTTAAATCCGGTCCAACTAGACCAGTGGTTCTTAACCTGGGTTCGATCGAACCCTAGGGGTTCGGTGAGTCGGCCTCAGGGGTTCGGCGCAGGTAAAGACACACCCGACTCATCGTGTAAATAAAAACTTCTCCCTATCGGCGTATTATGGATACGGCAACAGCAGAAGTCACACTGATTTGCAGGTGTGTAATTTGTTGTGAGTTTATGCACTGTTGGTTTTGTTCTTTGAACAAGGTGATGTTCATGCAGGGTTCATTTTGTGCACCAGTAAAAAAACAAGGTAACACTAGTATGGGGAACGGGGAACATATTCACCATTAATTAGTTGCTTATTAGCATGCAAATTAGTAACATATTGGCTCTTAACTAGTCATTATTAAGTACTTATTAATGCCTTATTCTGCATGGCCTTATCATAACCCTAACCCTCTAACCCTAACCAAATAATTCTAAATTAAGTCTTCGTTACTTAGAATATGTTTCCCATACTAAAGAGTTACCAAAAACATATAACTTTGTCTTGAATTTGAAAAAAAACATTTTATTTTTCACTAAAGAAGCGTTCGGTGAATGTGCATATGAAACTAATGGGGTTCGGTACTTCCAACAAGGTTAAGAACCACTGAACTAGACGAACAAAAGGACAAATGTCTGAATACAATCATGCTTTGATCGTCAAAGATTCTTTGGAATGCAGTATGTGATCATTTTATCTAAATAAATGCGAGGAGATCAGTTGAGTAATATGGGGGTGGATTTTTCTGGCAGGCTAAAACATTGTGTATATTCTTTTTATAGCATGTTCCGGTTGACAGTCCGCATTTACAGAAGGTTTATCATGCTGAATATTACACTTTATTAATAAGTACAGAAGGTAAATACATTGTCATGTAGCGATATGAGTACCAATAACTTACTTGTGCAACATGTTATGTACGGAATATCAGAGGCAGTTATTCATAGAAATATCACAGAATACATTACCAAACAGCTTTGACAATAAAAGCCCCTCTCCTCTGAATGAGAGTGCCTCTACAGCATGAATACAAATTATATATTTCGACAAAATACAAAAACTAGCAAGAGACCAACGCACTGAAAGTTGTGTTTTTTTTAAATGTCATTGAAATCGTGTTTATGTCCATTTTGTGCTGAGCTGTTAAAAAGCGTAATGTTTAAAAAAACATTTCATTATAACGACAAACCCCAAAACCAGCGAAGTTGGTACATTGTGTAAATCGTGAATAAAAACAGAATACAATGATTTGCAAATCCTTTTCAACCTATATTCAATTGAATAGACTGCAAAGACAAGACACTTATCGTTCGAACTGGAAAACTTTGTTATTTTTTGCAAATATTAGCTCATTTGGAATTTAATGCCTGCAACATGTTTCAAAAAAGCTGGCACAAGTGGCAAAAAAGACTGAGAATGTTGAGGGATGATCAAACACTTATTTGGAACATCCCACAGGTGAACAGGCTAATTGGGAACAGGTGGGTGCCATGATTGGGTATACAAGCAGCTTCCATGAAATGCTCAGTCATTCACAAACAAGGATGGGGCGAGGGTCACCACTTCGCGAACAAATGTGTGAGCAAATTGTCTAAAAGTTTAAGAACAACATTTCTCAAAGTGCAATTGCAAGAAATTTAGGGATTTCACCATCTAAGTTCTGTAATATAATCAAAAGCTTCAGAGAATTTGGAGAACTCACTGCACATAACATTGAATGCCCGTGACCTTCAGACCTCAGGCGGTACTGCATCAAAAACTGACATCAGTGTGTAAAGTATATCACCACAGGGGCTCAGGAACACTTCAGAAAACCACTGTCAGTAACTACAGTTCACAGTCACTACATCTACATCTGTCAGTGCAAGTTAAAACTCTACTATGCAAAGCAAAAGTCATTCATCAACAACACCCAGAAACACAGCCGGCTTCGCTCTGCCCGGGCTCATCTAAGATGGACTGATGCAAAGTGTAAAAGTGTTCTGTGGTCTGACGAGTCCACATTTCAAATTATTTTTGGAAACTGTGGACATCGGAACAAAGAAGAACCATCCGGATTGTTCTAGGCACAAAGTTGAAAAGCCAGCATCTGTGATGGTATGGGGGTGTATTAATGCCTAAGGCATGGGTAACTTACACATCTGTGAAGGCACCATTAATGCTGAAAGGTACATACAGGTTTTGGAGCAACATATATTGCCATCCAAGCAATGTTATCCTGCTTATTTCAGCAAGACAATGCCAAGCCACGTGTTACAACAGCGTGGCTTCATAGTAAAAGAGTGCGGGTACTAGACTGGCCTGCCTGTAGTCCAGACCTGTCTCCCATTGAAAATGTGTGGCACATTATGAAACATAAAATACGACAATTGAGACCCTGGAGTTTTGAACAACTTAAGCTGTACATCAAGCAAGAATGGGAAATAATTGCACTTGAAAAGCTTAAAAAATTGGTCCTCATTGAATGAATGAAATATGAAATCCATGCTGTAGTCGCTACTGGGCCACAACATTAGGTACACCTCCAGACTGCAGCACGGATTTCTTTTTTCATTCATTCACAACTCTTCCAACACGAACATTATTGTTTTTGCACTTTTGGCTTCTTTTAAATAACTTTTTAAAATAAATTCAATCTTGCACGTGGAAACTTTAAGTGTGGGCTTTAGTTGATATAACACTCCCGTCAGGGGGTGCATTCTACGCCGGGGGTGCATTATCCGGAACAACACCCCGGAAGAGTTAGTGCTGCAAAGGGTTCTGGGTATTTGTACATTTGTGTTTATGTTGTGTTACTGTGCGGATGTTCTCCCGAATAGTGTTTGTCATTCTTGTTTGGTGTGGATTCACAGTGTGGCGTATATTTCTAACAATGTTAAAGGTTTTTATACTGGCACCCTCAGTTTAACCTGTATCGCTGAAGATCAAGTATGCGTTGCATTCACTTCTGTGTGCGTGCCAAAGCCGCAAATATTATGTAACTGAGCCAGCACTCGGACTGGACGAAAAGGGGACGTTACAATTCTCGGGAGGGGCACTGAAATTTGGGAGTCTCCCGGGAGGTTTGGCAAGTATGAGAATTAGTGGTGTACCGCGGCACCGCCTTCTGTATATAATCGGTGGGCCAGCTCTAGTGTTAATTTGATATCACCTCACAAGCCAAGTGATTTTACACAGCGGGCCAAATTTGGCCTGCGGGCCAGAGTTTGACACCCATGCGTTAATGGATGTGTGCTGCTATCCAAGTGGAACACACCATTTTGTATTTTTGACAGGAGCTATAGGTACAGTAGTCTTTGACATTCTTAACTCGATTCAAGCTATCTTAAAATCCAACTTTCACAGCTATTAGTGATGTGCAATGCCATAGATTTTCTTTCCAATCCAATACAGAGTAGAATTCAGGCCGATATCGGTGATACCGATCCGATACTTTGCGCAAATATACCTAATATGTCTGCTAAAATGTTTCAAGTGTGATGATCAGTTGCCCGGATCATGTTTTGTTTAGTATTTCCTTAGTTCTTTATTTAGTTCAGTTTCAGCACCCTGGTTTGCTTCTTTTTTGCCATCAGTGCTGATTATTATCAACTGCCTCTGATTAGTGGTCAGGACGCTCACCTGCTCCCGGTCACTAATCAGAGAACTATTCATTCCTGCCTTGCACCGTTCTCAACCTGGCAGTTTTGTTTTGCAACACGCAACAAATTATGTTAGTTATTCCTGTGCTACGTTTACTATAGTTTCCCGTGACATTGGCGTCTCTTTTTTGTATTTTTGCTTGATTTACTGGAATTAATCATTCTTCCTACCTGCACGCCGCTTCCTGATATCCATCTGCATCTTAGGGAAACGACCAGCGATTAACCGTGCGACCCAAACATAACTGAAAACTGCCAGCCCGAGAATGGCGCGAGGCAGGAATAAATAGCTCTCTGATTAGTGACTGGGAGCAGGTGAGCATCCTGACCCCTAATCAGAGGCAGGTGACAATAATCAGCACCCATGGCAACAAAGAAGCAAACCAGGGTGCTGAAACGGAATTAAATCAAGAACTAAGGAAATACTAAACTAAACAAAACATGATCCGGGCAACAGATCATCACATCAAGTTGTGTATTCCAATTAACAACATATCTTATTCCAATTAACAACATATCGAACAAAGAATAGAAGACAGAGTTATGTATTTATTTCAAACGCTGAATGATATTAAGGTAGTGGCGTGAATAAAAAATATAGCCAAGTTAATACAACAGAAAAAACAAAGTAGACGAAAATGGTGTTTCAAACCATTAAAAAGGAAAAAATAAAATAATAAAAGCATTAAAATAAATTAATTAATAAGAACTACTATTAGAATATAAACTAATTCACAATTCAGTTACAAATTTACATTAACGTGAAAATACTGAGCATGTAAACAGCACTTAACATTCACATGCTGCCTCTTTCACAAGTTTAGTTACTTTTTTACACTGTATTGCTGTTACTGATACCCATTATCTCAAATAATTGAAGTATCAAATGTATCAATATTTTGATGTGAGAATCGATATCCCTGGTATCAGCAATATCAATATTTCATCACTGTTTACTCCTTTTTGTATTAAACCCACACTCACACACGCCCGCTGAACATGAGTATATAAGAATCTGGGTATTATCTTCGACCCAACTCTCTCGTTTGAATCACACATTAAGAGTGTTACTAAAACGGCCTTCTTTCATCTCCGTAATATCGCTAAAATTCGTTCTATTTTATCCACTAGCGACGCTGAGATCATTATTCATGCGTACGTTACGTCTCGTCTCGACTACTGTAACGTATTATTTTCGGGTCTCCCTATGTCTAGCATTAAAAAATTACAGTTGGTACAAAATGCGGCTGCTAGACTTTTGACAAGAACAAGAAAGTTTGATCATATTACGCCTATACTGGCTCACCTGCACTGGCTTCCTGTGCACTTAAGATGTGACTTTAAGGTTTTACTACTTACGTATAAAATACTACACGGTCTAGCTCCGTCCTATCTTGTCGATTGCATTGTACCATATGTCCCGGCAAGAAATCTGCGTTCAAAGAACTCCGGCTTATTAGTGATTCCCAGAGCCCAAAAAAAGTCTGCGGGCTATAGAGCGTTTTCTATTCGGGCTCCAGTACTATGGAATGCCCTCCCGGTAACAATTAGAGATGCTACCTCAGTAGAAGCATTTAAGTCCCATCTTAAAACTCATTTGTATACTCTAGCCTTTAAATAGCCCCCCTGTTAGACCAGTTGATCTGCCGTTTCTTTTCTTTTCTCCTCTGCTCCCCTTTTCCTTGAGGGGGGGGGCACAGGTCCGGTGGCCATGGATGAAGTGCTGGCTGTCCAGAGTCGGGACCCGGGGTGGACCGCTCGCCTGTGCATCGGCTGGGAACATCTCTGCGCTGCTGACCCGTCTCCGCTCGGGATGGTGTCCTGCTGGCCCCACTATGGACTGGACTCTTACTATTATGTTGGATCCACTATGGACTGGACTCTCACAATATTATGTCAGACCCACTCGACATCCATTGCTTTCGGTCTCCCCTAGAGGGGGGGGGGGGGGGTTACCCACATATGCGGTCCTCTCCAAGGTTTCTCATAGTCATTCACATTGACGTCCCACTGGGGTGAGTTTTTCCTTGCCCGTATGTGGGCTTTGTACCGAGGATGTCGTTGTGGCTTGTGCAGCCCTTTGAGACACTTGTGATTTAGGGCTATATAAATAAAGATTGATTGATTGATTGATGAGTATCCAATAGGGATGTCCGATAATGGCTTATTGCCGATATCCGATATTCCGATATTGTCCAACTCTTTAATTACCGATACCGATATCAACCGAAACCGATATCAACCGATATATACAGTTGTGGAATTAACACATTATTATGCCTAATTTGGACAACCAGGTATGGTGAAGATAAGGTACTTTAAAAAAATAAATAAAATAAGATAAATAAATTAAAAACATTTTCTTGAATAAAAAAGAAAGTAAAACAATATAAAGACAGTTACATAGAAACTAGTAATTAATGACAATTTGTAAAATTAACTGTTAAAGGTTAGTACTGTATCCCTTGCAGACTGTTTTGATATATATTGATATATAATGTAGGAACCCGAATATTAATAACAGAAAGGCGTGGCGCAGTGGAAGAATGGCCGTGTGCGACCCGAGGGTCCCTGGTTCAATCCCCACCTAGTACCAACCTCTTCATGTCCATTGTGTCCTGAGCAAGACACTTCACCCTTGCTCCTGATGGGTGCTGGTTAGCGCCTTGCATGGCAGCTCCCTCCATCAGTGTGTGAATGTGTGTGTGAATGGGTAAATGTGGAAGTAGTGTCAAAGCGCTTTGAGTACCTTGAAGGTAGAAAAGCGCTATACAAGTACAACCCATTTATCATTTATTATAAAGAAACAACCCTTTTGTGTGAATGAGTGTGAATGAGTGTAAATGGGGGAGGGAGGTTTTTTGGGTTGGTGCACTAATTGTAAGTGTATCCTGTGTTTTTTATGTTGATTTAATAAAAAATTAAAAAAAAAAAAAACGATACCGATAATAAAAAAAACGATACCGATAATTTCCGATATTACATTTTAACGCACATCTCTAGTATCCAACATTGTAACATTTATTATTCGGGAAAAAAAAAGTCTTCATAGGTCTCCCTTTTAATGTTTGACGTCAAAATTCGGAATAAACAATAGTAAACCAAAAGTGTTCACCACTGTACAGCTGGACTATTTAGCTATTAATTTATCATTACATCATTTGAAAGATAAAAAAGAAGTACTGAAGAAGTACGAGGAGGAAAGAGAGTGATGCCCTCAGCACAGAGCGATGGGAGAGAGGTGTATGGTCAGAGAGTGTTTGGGCCTGTATGTGTGTGTATGTGTGTGTGTGTGTGTGTTTTGTCTCGTCTCGTCTTGTTTTATAGTAACAGTGGTACTATTGTATTGTTAGTGTACAGGAGCTTTTCTTGTTTTTGTTTGTATAGTATTGTTCTTGTATTATATTGTTTATGTTAAATGTGGAATGAGTGAGAGGGGTTGGGATATTATAAGCATCTGCTTCATCCAACCCCTTTTCAAGCCTTGCATAAATGTCCCTGCCAAAATGTTTTAAAAAAAAAAGTGTGTGTTGTTGTACTGTGCAGGTTTGAAATAAATAATTCAATCAATCAATTTGCAACCAGTACTCATAACTTTAAAGGGAATCTATTCCAAAGTGTGATTCAGAACTAATTACGGTGCATTTATTTCAACAGGCTGGCCTCCGCGCTGTGTTGTTGACCTTATCGTCCAACCCACCATCTATTTATGAGACCTCCGCTCCTGTGAACACTGCCGGCTTTTTGGCTCGGACAAAAGGTGAAGATGCCAAAATCCGGAGCGCAGTAAGGAATGGTTTATTAATGCACAGGATCAAAAGAGGCTCGCACAATACCTGAACCGAGGAACTTTCAACAGTTCGCTAA